>NW_024539367.1:0-105797 GCF_016758775.1 Suillus clintonianus
TTACATGGTTCAAACCCCACATCCCAAGAGGCGGCAGACTTGGCACCTATCTTGGCACCTATCTTCCCTCCCACCGCACTTAGCGCAAGAAGAGGTAGTTCCTGCGCCACCTGAAGAGCACTTCTACGAGAATTTCTTCCAACACCTGCCCCCCGCTCCTCAAGACAATGAGATCGACCAGAGCTGGATAGGCCCATCATCCCCATGCCAGAGGGCTATGTACCCTTCTGTCCACCACCGCTAGCGCCACTCACTTTGGACCCTATGTCTTCCCCCACCGCATTTCTTAATCTGGATTCAAATCTCGAGAGTTTTGACGATGCCCTCAAATCCATGCAGTCCCAGAACACCACCACGGGATTGGTCTGTTCTCCTCCCCGCCTTCGTTACACCACGTCGGTTGGCACACCTCAAACCACATCGGCCACGTCAGTCATCACACCTCGCACCACGTCAGTCGGTACACCTAGTACCACATCAGTCGGTACACCTAGTACCACATCAGTTGGTACCATGCCAGTCATCACACCTCGCACCACGTCAGTTGGTACAACGTCGGTCATCACACCTCACACCATGTTGGTTGTTACACCTCAAACCACGTCGGTTGGTACCACGTCGGTCATCACACCTCGCACCACGGTGGTTGACATGCCTACCATCACCCATTCACCTGTGGTCAGGTCTTCCACCACACCCGCCATCACACCCTCTCCAGCTGCACCCACAACTACCATACCCATCACCACATCCTCAGTAGCTGCACCCACAACTCCTGTGACACTGGGAACAAGGCCTTCGCAGCTTATTTCTGGGGTGGGACTTGATGCTCAAAACCCCAGCAACGTTGTAGATGAACGTCCGGCAAAGCGCCAGAAACGGGCTCAATGCACACGTGCAGGAGAGACAGATCCGCTACAGGCTGTCTCCTCCGGCCGAGGGAAACGACAAAGATTCCAGTCCACTCGAGCTGCTGCCGCCAATGCGATTGGTTGATTATTAGTTGAACACATCTATAAATAATGTACTTGAAATTTAATTGTCTTGAGCTTAACAGTATCATGGTGGCGCGAGCACCAGTCTCTGACTCACATCAAAAGAAATTTTGATAGAACAGCCCTCCGCCGGGCACTTACATAAACAAGGCAAATTCTGATCTGCGCATGAGACAAGTGTCACTGAGTGTAAATGGCGACCGAGGATTGAAAATATGTAAAATAATCATTTAGAGAGGTCTCATACGACATGGCTGGTAGGCTCAGACAGACACTAAAACTAAGAGTACAGAAAGGTCCTCCTCTAAACCGGACTTGATCAGCGTGTTTGGCATAGAGCGGCTTAGGTTTGCAGTCTCAGCTCAGACTGCAAACCTCACCGGTTGGACAAAGTAAAAATGCTGTGTGGGCGTTGAGTTAGTTTGATATATTCACTGAAAATTGAAATGTACGCAATGGTACAGTAGTGAGCCTGCAATTCACTGTGCGACAGAGGTGCAGAGGCATTTGGAAGGTGTGAGAGGGCGGTGGATGGCACAATAGCCTAGGCTGGTGGTGAGTGAGAGAGTGGAGGCCGTGGGTGGCTTGGCGACATTACTGGAGGGTGGCAGTACTAGAAGATGCAAAATGGCAGGGTCCAGGCCGTCAGAGTCCTGCCAGTAAGTAACACTAAAAAGCAAATAATACCTGGTCAGAACACTCGAAAGTCAATATATTTACTCACCGAACAGAAAGAGCCAAGAGTCCGAATGAAGATATTGATCTGAGAGCTGGACGGTTAGAGCAGGTAAAAATTTGGAAGATTCATTGAGTGTCGACTGCACCGTGTTTTGGGTACGATTGTAATGCAAGGGAACTCTCCAAGCCACCCGCAAACTGCCGAAGAACTGTACATTAAGTCAGCTGACACAGAAAGAACAAGGAATAACCAACCGCTGAAAATATCAGTACAGCAGGCACAACATAAAAAATGAGATTTCAATGCGATAAGCATTTTTTTGAAGCAATTTAGTAGGTTGGGCTTTGGCTCGTTTGATCTTGTTTTCAGCTTGGTCCAAATAGCTTTTGATCATGTTTGACAAACTGATTAAAACGTCGGAACGGTACGAAACTTCAACAAGACCAAATACGGGAGAAGCCGTTACACTGCGTTGACAACCGGAGCAAGCTTAAAAGTTGGCAGCGCCGGCCCCTAGTATTTGTAATGCAAGGGAGCTGCCGAAGAACTGTACATACCTCTGCGTGGGTAAATGTGCTAAATAAAACCATGCATAAAAATATATTGGCTAAATAAGGTCGGCTGACACAGAAAGAAGCAAGGAATAACCAACCGCAGAAAATATTGTCAGCTGACAAATATAAAGAATCAAGGAACAACCGAAATAATGGAGGAACAATCAAAAAGAACCCAGAGAACCAGGAACAGGCTGGATGAAAGCATCTTTTTCGGATTCACCAGTGATACAACAGTGATACATCAGCCTGCTACTGCCTGTAAGTACAACAATTAATGTATTACATTTTTGCTACCACTGTAAGCCAGGTAATGTATTAATATCACAGTATAGCCTGTATGGTGCTATTTGGGCTCAAAACCCGAAGGGTTTTATGACCCGAAACACAGTTTCGAATCTGCGTAAGTGTCCAGGGTGAGCCGTGATACCCAAAATTAAGGAGCCCTGTGACACGTCAGGCTTAGGCTGGACTCCCAATGATAAGGAGGAGGGTGACGAGTGCGTACCTTGATTAATGAACTGGCGGCATGGTATAACGAGTGAATGGCTCGAGGATTGGAGATTCTTGAAGGTAGGGGGCCATGATCATCGCGTGTTGCCGCAAATAAAGAGTAAATGCATCACTAGACCAGCGCCCCATCGATTTAACGACATCGAAGGGGATCCCTCGTAGGAGGTACTCCAGTGTACCTCCTATGCGAAGTCCGTGTCCCTTTAGATTTGGCAGATTATTTCTCTTCACTATTTCCCCAATCCTTTTGAGAAAGGCTGTGCGCGTTAGTGGTCTGATGCCCGATGAATGTCTCCACGCAAAGAGATGGTCTGTAGAGGACGGATTATTGATCGTGAAGTGGTTGATGAGCGCCGCTTTAGGGTCAGTGTGGTTCGACTGGTGCGCCCAATAAACATCCTCACCGACGAGTGAGGTTTTTGTCCGGGGTAGATGAATCTTCGTGACGAGTAGGCCGTTGCGGTCTTCAGCATCTATCTGCAAATCTGAGCGTTTAACGTGCAGTGCACCGTCAAAGCTTTTTATGGCTTTTGTGGTGAATTCTCCAAGACGCGCCAGGGAATAAAAGGTGCTCGTGAGACACGCAAAGATGGCAGCGTCGAGCGGTGTGGAGATGTCGAGATGATTGCGAATATCGAGGATGATACTGACGGTAAAAGGTGCACGTTTCTGGCGTTTGGAGGCTTTTGGAGCTAGAGTGATTGCGCCGTCTAATGCTGCCTTTAGTTGGTCGTGGTCTATGCCCCAGATTTGGCCATGTAAAATGTGCCAGGCTCGTATTGCATAAACGTAGTTGGCTAACGTTTTCCCTGCGTACGAGCCTGCGCAACTCGTGACGAAAGCGAGGATGGTTAAAGTATCTGCGGGACAGCGTTGTGCTTCCGGGATGAACCTCACATCGCAAAAAACATGGAACACCAACAACCCTGCGCCATAAACTTCTCTGGTTCCTTGCGCCCATGCTAAATTCATGACGGCCATTACCCTCTCGATATCTTCTTCTGACACGGCTAGAATCTTCCCGGTGTAGGAGACGCCCTGTCTGCAGCCCCGTACGGCACCATTTCCCCTTACTGGACAAAGTCACGCATACCCTCCGCAGGCCGTTGCGGACCATCACACGAGGTTGCGGAATCTGCGCACTCATCGCATCGCAACGCACTATCCGTCCATGTCCTGTCTGCATCCGTCCGTCCTCACTGGTGCGTTCTCATCCTTAGTTAGTCATTCCTAACCGTTCGCAGGGCCAGTTACATATCAGTTCCCATGCACGAGGTCGCATAGTGCTACTTACATATTATCCCCCTCCGACTTCGCGTACATATGCATTCGCTTATACAGTTCCGGTTTCTTACGGACTCTGTTATATACTACGTTGCGGACTGGTATCCATCACTTTCCTACATTCCCTCTCTGGTTGTGTGTTGCGGAGTCACTAGCTTAGTCTTACCTTGTCTTTCCTTGCTTGAGCAATCACTTGTTTGCCTTCTCATCCCGCGCGAACGCTCGCATTGCCATTGACAGTTGACTATTGCTAGTCCTAGTTGAGTTCCTTTGCAAGGCGGTTTCTGCACATCTTCGCATATACCTGGTACCTAGTTCGCTCTACCCGATTACCTGTTCCGATACCTGGTACCCTACCCGTTTCGCATACCTGGTACCCTACCCGTTCGCATACCTGGTACCCTCTAGACATTCACTCGTTTCTCCGCATCCGCATACCTCGCATCTCCGCATCCGCATACCTCGCATCTCCGCATCTGCATACCTCACATCTCCGCGCATTCTCGCATCTCCGCATCTCCTCACATACCTAGCTGTTCTGTCTTCAGCGCATCACTTCCTTCTTCACTGTTCCCCTCGCTCATACTTGAGGAACTGCTCTCAGAGCTATCCCCTTGGGTCGACTACTATTCTCGCACCCAGCAGGATCGGTACGCTATCACTATAGCGGACTTCTACGATTTCTCCCACACCGGTATGGTCGTGTGCTGATCTGCTCTGCAGCGGGAACCATAGTTTGAGTCTGTTGCGTGCGATACAATGGGGACGAAGACCAGATGGAATGGGTTTGAGACCCGACTTGTAGGGTTGGGGTTTAGCTACAAGGTCAGCAGGAAGAGAAGCACCGAAACGCGTGCTAGTTGGCCCATTGTCGCTCGTGGACGTGGTAGCAATGGTCTGCGATGGTGGCGGCGTCATTATCTGCATGATGGAGATCGGAATCGTCGACAGCAGCGCTTGTTGAGACGTTGGGACTTCCGTCGAGTTTGAACGGTTCCCTCGCGCTGGTATCGGGGTCGAAAGGATCGTATATGAATCGATGGAGTGCGTGTGGGATTGGGAAGAATGGGAGTATGAGTTCTTGACTGGGGTAGATACCTCGAGAGGGGCCGTCAGCCGGGTTGTGTTCACTAGGTATGTATGACGGGTAGAAAGAGTATGGATCTGTGAAGCTGTGGATGGACGCGAGGATTCTCCGGAAGACCGTATTGACGGTGGCGTTTCGACTACGCCTGTTACGCCATCCTTCGACGACTCCCTGATTGTCGCCGAAGAGGCGATAATTGCGTTCTGGTCCTCCCAGCTGGACAAGGTATTGAACCAAGAGCTCAAACCCAACCGCTTCTGCCCAGCCGATATCCTTCTCTCCGTCGAGGGTTCTCCATCCATCTCGGAGAATCCACGCTCTCCATCGAGAGCCAATGACGATAGCAATCCCGACGCTTGAGCTCGCGTCGGAATATGCTTGTGGGTCATGTAGGCTGGTAATGGGTCTTGGAATGGGGCAGCCCACGAAGGGCGATTTGAGAAGATCGAGCCACCAATCGAGTTCTGAGTGAAGCGTTTTAGCTGGGCTACGTGGGAGAAAAGGACGGTTGGAGGCCGTGCGGAGCATAGCCTCGAGAGCAGTGAGGTATGCGCGCCCCATTGGTACGACCAATGAGGCGTGGAGGAGTTTGCCGTATAATTTCTGGACGTCTTTAAGTACGTGTTTCTTGCGTGCTCGCCAGTCTTCGATGGCGATAATATACTTCCGTTTCTTGAGTTCCTCCAAAAAGACCACGTTGCGTGCGATATCCCACATGAGGCCAATGTACATATTAAGGTAAGCGAAGTGCGCGTCTTTCGCGTGTTTCCAAGGTATACCGAGTTCGTCAGACGTTTCATCGATATCTGCGAAACAAAATGTGAAGGCTTCGTCTTCACTGGATCTTGGGGATGAGGCCGAAAGATCGCGAACGGGAAAGCGGCAGTCCTCATCGTATTCGTCGAGTGTCCCATCTTCGAAGATATATCCCCCAAACCAAATTCTCCCCCCATCCTGGTGCTGCCCTTGTTTGATAATGTCCTTGTGAGCCTTTTCTCGCTGTAGGTTGTATTCTGTGAGGTGTTTTCGGAGAATGCGAATGAAAAGATGGTCATCGACCCATCTGGATGTAGGGCCGATACCGCGGTGCCTAAATAAATCCAAACCTGCATCGGCCACGACGCCGTACGCACCTGCTGATGGCCAAAGGCCGAAGCAGGTGCAAGTGTCGATGCAGAAATGGGTGTCAGAGATGCGAACAACGGCTCCTGGCCACTGCGAGTGGTGCAGTGGTATGGTGCGGTAAGCCTCGGAAACATCCCTGGTGGCCAACTGAGATCCCGGTGGTAAGCGACTGATAGTGAGCGCAAGGACATGGAACGTGCCCCACGTGCTGGCGAAATTGTCTGGATCAATGAACGAATTAATCGACGGATTAGGAAATTTGGGCGAGGGAGTGTGTGGGAAGGAATAATTCTGTATGACGCGGTAATCTCCTGGCCGACCAGGTTTGGGTATGATAGAGAATGGAGAAGATTGGAAGGGTCCAATGAGCTCATGGACTTCTTCAGCTTTGAGAGGCCCAATGAATCTGCCTTTATTAATTTCGGACTGAATGATAGACAGGAATTCTTGTTGATATGTGACAATAGAATCTTTGTTGGGAGGCGCTTGTGTGGTTCTAATTTTAGGAATATCAAGACGAAAACCATGACGAATACCGTCAGGTACATGCGGATATCTATCAATAAGACCTGCGAGAACGAGTTTCGCTTTCCAGACGTCTGAATTATAAGGAGAGATGGCCTTAAGTTTTCTGAGCTCGAGGACACGCTTGAGCTCCATGAGAGGAGCCGGCGCATCCTGAGCAAAAATGGCGGCGATCGTGGGTGGTGTCGATACACCCACTTGCTCTCTGCCAATCGCTGCAGATGGGACGTCCGTCTCGCATTGTGAGTACTTTGCTGAGACGGGTGGTAAGAGTATCGAAGGCGTTGTCCCACGTTTTGAGGGACTTGCATTCGATAATCTTGTGGGGGTTTCGCCCAAGGCACACAGCACAAGCGGAAAGGGCGCTTCCGGTTGTGCTGGCTCGAAAATCCTGGCGCGCTCTCTTCCTCCCATTGCCATGCTCTGGGGAAGCCGATCGCTTCAGGTTGCGAGAATCGCGTTGTTGCTCGCGTCGATGACCCGACGAAGTGTTGCTAGTTGTGGCGACTCGCTGATCAGCCATGTAGTCCCTCTGGTTGTCTCGTTTCGAACGTTCCTGCCAGTACACCCTCTCTCTAGTCCGCTCGAGAAGCTTGGTGTTGATGCCAGAGAGGTCATAAGGACCTGCGGACGATTTGGCTACGACATGCCAGCGCTTGCGCTGCTCAGCTTGATACGCTAGTAAGGTCTTCTGCGCTATCGGGTCTCGAAGAGAGCGGTATTCATGGACTTGAAGATTTTTCCAGAAAATCGCTAGCATTCTGACTCGATCTACCGGCCAGTCTGCTTCCTCAATGGCTGTGATGAAGCGGGGACAGGCTTGGCAAAAGTCCTCAAAATTGAGATCCTCGTCGTTTACAACGGAGGCAGCGTTGCGAGAGGATGCTGCTGAAACCCAGGCTGTTGAGCCGTCTGGGAGAGTAGACAGAACCATGGCGTCATCTTCGATGACAGTCTTCTTGGTTTGTGCGTCATCTAAACCGTCATTAGTAAAATACCACAGTTCCACGTATTCTCCTTTGTCAAGTTTCCGAGTCGCGTAGGCCGATGGAGTAATTGCGAGTTCGTCCGGTACTCCAGAAGCTTGGATGGGCGCGTACTTGTGTTTAAGCTTCCTTTTCTCTTCTTTGCGCGCTGCTTCCTCTTCTTCGAGATGTTCTTGTTCCTGCCTATCCTCTCTTTCCTCTTGTTGAAGACGAAGGTTATCACGTTGCTCCCTGTCTGCTTCGACTTGCTCTTGCCACTGAGCTTTCTCAATGTCGTTAGCAGCTTCCCAAATGTCTCTGAGAATCTGTATCGCTTGGTGTTCGTCGATGTGCTCCGAAATTATTCGGGCTCGTGCCCCGGCGAAAGGTAAAATCACGTAGTCCGGGCAAATGTTGAGATTGGGATCATTCCGAATCCCAGGCATAACGGTTGTGAAAACAACGAGTGTGTGTAAAAGTTGCGACGAAACGAGAGTGTAGTCGATCTGAAGAGAACTTGCAAGTAGTACGTAGTGGTACGAAGCAAGAAAGGTAAAGTCCCGAAAAGCTGTGCCGCCGCGTAGACACAATTCTATGAAGTTTTCGTGCCTCAAACTTTCGTAGAATATAAATTATGATCAAACAGTCAACATATTATGTAATAAGCAGCATTTTAATGCAGATTTTAATGGTATCACAATCAAGTCACAATGTCATCTCCGCGCCATAACAGTTGTATTTCGACGACATTCTGACCAGTCTCATAAGAAGGATGTGATGAGCATTCCAGATTTTACTGTATCAATTCGACCTTAGGTTCGTCACAGCTTCGCCAACACCTCGAACTGAACCTATATCGTGTGACAGTCACAGGCATCTGGCGAGGACGAACCTAAACGTGTGACATCTGGTTCTCTCGTATTTTTCTGCAAAATAAAACAAATTCTAACTAGTGTGCATCATATTCTCCATATTGCGTGTTTGCAATGCGCTGTCGCTTTCCTCTGCCGGCCTCCTCAATACCCTCCGAGTCACTAGGTGAAATCACGTCACAGTGCTTGTCAGCAGCACCGTCCACTATCAGAGACCCATCCATGCCCATAATGTATCCTTCTGGCATGTAGGTCTTGTCAGACATGATATGTTCGAGCACCACCTCCAATGGGGCCTCGTCATCTGAAAAAACGATGTAAGTCGGCCACCGTGAGGGAGTGATCAAACAGTGGTAAATTGGTGAAGTCGAGAAGAGCCAAGATGGGGAGGTGCGGAGCTGGAATAAATGAATCATAGCATTGAGGAAATACAAGCAGATGTGCGTAATGCTGTTGCGAGTCGAGAGAAAGATCAATAGCGCTATCCTGGATGAAAGAATTCATGGGTGGCTGAGACGGGGACAGTCAGAACAGACAAATAAACTTACTACATTATATCAATGTACCCTTGCGTTCAATATCCCGCCGAGGCACTACAGAAAGCTAGAAAGAAGTCAGATATGGATATGTAGCAATCCCCGTCGTCGACTGAGGATCAACTGAGGATCAATCCGACTCGGAGTCTCCGAGTCCTTCAGCGACGCGGCGCGCACGTTGGCGAACCTATCTTAAGTTCGTCACAGGTCACAGCGATGAATGAACATGCGAACCTACCATTATGTCATGTCACACCCCAACCCCCACAAACCTAAGGTCGAATTGATACAGTATTGTCATTTTAATGGCATCACAACCAAGTTATATTTTCATCTCAATGTTGTGACAATTGTATTCTAACGGCAGAAAGACTGTACATGGCGTAAGAAATACAAGGTAAGGAAAGCGGACATCCCATTCAAGATGGCTCCAGCGTCCGTGGCCTACCCAGCTCCTCCCTCCTCTGTGCACACTCTCGATCCTCCTCGCTCTCATCCTGTTCTTCACTCTCGTCCTCCTCCTCAACGTGTTCCAGCTCATGCAGTGTAATTGTATGAATGCTAGATGTATCATCATCGTCATGTCCACAGTGACCACACTCTAAGTCTATGTGCATGCCATTGTCATGCTGGGAATGTGCGGATGAAGCGTGGATGAGGTCACGGAGAGCTGCGACCTCGGCCTTGATGGCCTCGTGCTCTGCGAGCATGTCCTCGAGGGCGCAGACCTTGTCGACGTGGCTTGCGAGGTTGGCTTGGGTCTCATGTAGCTCTGAGTGCAGCTTGGAAAGGCCAGGGTGCTCTGGGGGAGGTGCAGGGGGTTCTAGATTTGTGGGCGTGGCAGATGTGGGCGTGGGTGCAGAGGTGGTCGAGGCTTGTTGTGAACGCACAGGAGGGAGTAATTGGTGGAAGTGTGGTAGGTTTTGGGGCTGTGGGGAAGGGAGATAGTCAGTATTTAGGAAGAAAGAGAGTGGCGGGACAGACTACCAAGCCACTGAGCATGTCGTGAATGTCATTCATTGAAGAGCTCAGGGAGTGCAGTTCTGCGCCAGTGTCATGGCTCTTCTGGAGTTCACCCTGAAGTCTGCTTAATATGTGGTCAAAGGAAAGGCCATTTTGCCCGGTGGTCGCATACTGCCGCCCATGCCACCGAGCTGGCTCTGGAGGGTAGGGCGGCGCTGTGGATGTGCAAAGCTAAAGTTATTATTACTTCCAGATGATGAACCAGAGGGAGGGAGGACGGAGGGGATGTTGGGAGGAAGAGAGGCGGATGTTGGGATGGCCTTTACGTGGGCAGCAAGATGTGCGTCTTCGTCCATGAACACACACATGACGCGGGCAGCAACTTTGTGGTGGATGGTGGTCTTGTTGTCTTCACCGATAATGTCGATACTGAATTCCTGCAGGTAGGCATTGGCATGGGTGCGGTGTGGGTGAGGAATATAGTGATGCGAACTCCGGGGAGTCACAAGGGTATCTACCTCGAGAGGCGAGCTAGTAGGATCGTCCTTGAGGGGATGCTACTGAGACAATCTCTCTTAAAAATGAGAGGGATCAAAAGAGAGACTGAAGCCGAAGGTATGCAAAGGCGCGCGGAGATGTGTGAAGCCGATGCGACGGGCGCGCACAATGCGCGAGGGACGTGGAAGAGTCGGAAAGCGCGTGATATGCGCGAAGTAGAGAATCGGCGATGTAGGACAATAGAAATCCTATGAGAACTGATAGACGAGCCTTGATAGACTGAGGAGATGATAGACAATTGCAGTGATGGTATTAGCGCTCTATGCACGACTAGGCAGAAATACAGATACTGAGTCCAAGTAGCAGAAAGTAAGTAAGTCCCAAATTCTCTAAGTCCTCTAGATATGTGAGTCGCTACACGCGCTCTCAGGGTAATGAAACATAAGGGAAGCGGAAGCGCGCAAGGAAGCGGATAGGCGATAAGTCAATATGTAAAGGACCCTGGATGTGGTCAGTGACAGATATAACAGTGAGAACACGCACCAACGGAGCCGGACAGACAGGACATGACATGAGGGGGTAATCCAAGTAGGGCGCTAATGAGTAGGTATGCGCGCAAGACGCGCAAGTCTTGCGTGTGAGCACGGGTGATCGCGTACGTCGCGCGCGTGTCTATAGGACTGCGCCTACCTATGGATAGTGATGAGGTCGATGTGAAAATAGGGTGATATGAGCCTGTAGAGATACCGCTCTCTACAGCGGGTAACCCGCCCGGGTAATTGGCAGGGGTATGGGTATGCTCGCTGGGTACCCACCACCCATCCGGACAGACATGATACCCGTCATCCCAAAAATGGTATTTTGGCACATGGCACATATATTAAAACTATATAGCATCAGAATAACCTTATTACAATCACTACACAGATTTTGTACCAACCAAACTCCCACAGACTTCGAGAAGCCCACCATATCCCCACCATAACCCCATCCACCACAATGTTCAGCAAGCATGTTACTAAATTTACCAAAAAGGCAGCGCAGGCCGTCGCAGAGGGTGGCCTCAAGCTAAAACGTAAGATTAGCACAAGTAGTCAAGAACCTTCGTGGGGCAAAAAATTGAAGAACAAACCTTCAACACCAGAGGATGTTCCTTCAATATCTGAAGAATCGATTCGTTGTGGGTAAGGAAAATAGAAATGCTAACTCTGGGGAGTTGCAAATATATCTACCTCGAGAGGCGAGCTAGTAGTTTCATCCCTTAAGGGATGCTACCGAGGCGAATCTCTCTAAAATGATGAGAGGAATCAAGAGATGACTGAGGCCTGAGGAAGTGCGAAAGTGCGCGGAGATGCGCAGCAAGAGTGCGAGAAGTGCAAGTAGTGCTGGGTATGTGGAAGGACGTGACCGAAGTGCGAAGCGCGCGAGATATAGAGAATGGGCGGCGCCTGACGAATGGGAATTCTTGAGGGGAACTAATGAACTAATCTTCACAAGAGTATGGAGAGGATAGACAAAACAGTGATGGTATTAGCACTCTTCTCACAACTAGACAGGAGAATTGATAGTGAGTCCAAGTAAGGGAAAAGTAAGTAAGTTCCGACAACATCTGAGTCCTCTAGATATGTAAGTCACTATGCGCGCTCTCAGGGTATTGAGACGTAAGGGAAGCGGATAGGTAGCGCGGAAGCGTAAGCGAAGCAGATGTATGTAATGTGGTGTGTAACAGACCCTGGATGTGGTCAGCGATGGTAATAAGAGTGTGAATACGCACCAACGGAGCCGGATAGACAAGACAGGACATGGGAAGACATGGGAGGATGTGCCGAGTATAGCGCCTATATGCAAACGGGGTGCGCATGTAGCGCGCTGTCTTCTTACTTGAGGGTCTTATATAAAATCAGTGTAAAATGCAGTGACAATCACAACTACACTTTGATAAGACTTGAAGTTGCCAGCTCCTCAAGTTCACAGTCAACGGATTTTCTACTTCTCGGTTGATAATGTGTTGTTCGTGGGTGGTCAAAGAGTAAACAAGTTACCTCTATTTGTTTGAAGAAACTATATAGAAATGCAACTGTGGATTTGTCGTGAATAGAAATATGATAGGTATGTTTCACCCTAGTAGGTCGTGTTTCAACCTATGAAAGTCTGTTTCAACTTTGTCGTGTTCTCCTGTTTCGTGTCTCTCTAGCCGTAAAAGAGAGAGGTGTTCGTTACGTATACGTGGAGCTTAGCTCAAAAAATAGTAATTGTGAGCAACCTAGTTAATTGTATAACTAGAAGTTACTTTGTTGAAATGATACTTGCACTCTCACTATGTCTTGCCTTAATCTCACTCTCGAATAGTGGGATAGGTTTAGAGTGGAAGTTTAACTTAAATCTTACTTCACCTGCACTTTGACTATGTCTTGCCTTGATCTCACTCTCAAATAGTGGGATAGGTTTAAAGTGGGAAGTTTCAATGTCTTCTAGGCACCAATAGCCTGCACTTATGTGTAAAGTGGGAAGCTATATTCACAGGTGTAAAATGGGCTCCTTTTATACCTTTTGGGAGGCCAGATTACTAAGCATGATTCATCACATGGATTGGTAAGAATGTGCTTACAAACCATACCATTTGGTGTGCTGAGTCAGCTTGTTTACTAAGTACATTATAAATACAGTGTTATCTTACAAAGCATGATAAATCAAAGGCATGAGTCATGGAGGTGCAAACTGAAGGCAAACGGCCAAATAAGAAACGACATCGCTCGGGTATAGAGTTTAAAAGTCCGGTTAAGTCCGGTCTTTTGCCTTATTTGGAGGCAACCGGACCAGGAATAGTTGCCTTATTTGGCCAATATCAAAAGACCTGGACTGAAACCTGTAAAGACCTTGTTTTGGTCTTTTGCAGTCCTACAACCGGTTTTAGACCGGTTCCAGTCGCAACCGGTCTAAAACCGGTCTATGACTGGTTGTACTCCTTCCCACGATTCCAACGGTCTAATTTTTGTAGTAAACGGTTAAGATCTGAGCAAGATATGAGCATTATAAAAAAGGGTTCCCAAACTCCGCCCTGCATGTGAGTCAAATATGAAATGTCATTACTATGCTTAAGTTTCTTGACGAAATATGTGCTGCTAGTCAAGGCGACACTATAGCTAGTCTTATCTTGTCAATAGGGTAAGATATAAGCAAGATATAAGCAAGGCAAAAAATCGTTATCAGGCTTGTCTTTGAAAACTAAAAGTTGTTATAAGGCTTAGCTGTCTCAATGCTAATTGTAGTCCTAGGATATGCGAGTCTATAGCTAGTCATAACTTGTCAAACACTCAAGGTTTGGGTGAGTTATAAGCCAATCTTTGATTTTCATGCTCTTATCCTCTGATTTTTGCATCCCTTGTTTGAAATGCTTATATCTTTCTCAGATCTCAACCATTTACTACAAAAATTAGACCATTGGAATCGTGGGATGAAGTACTACAACCCTACAACCCTAACCCTAACCCTAATACCGGTCGCAACCGGTGTTTATCGGTTTTCAAATTTTCATAAAGGCAGGCAACCTGCAACTGGACTTTTTCTGAAACCAGGCAACCGCAACTGAAGTCCAGTCTTTTAAAGTCCAGTTTCAGTCCAGTTGCCAGTCTTTTTTCAGTCCGGCAACTGGACTTTAAAACACTACTTGGGTAACATGTTCTTTTGTGTTAATCACTGAACGGTGCTGACTCTGGTTATTTGCCAGTGTTGTATATCGCAAATGATTGTAATTGAACCAAAGCTCACAGTGAACGAGCAAGTAGACTTGTTCATGTGGTATGTTTGGAAGGCTATGTCTTTCATTTGATATTGGTAATCATTCCTACCAGGTCGAGGATCTGGACAAAGCATCAAGACCATTTATTTTCCTATACATTGCAAGGTACGAGCTGTTTAGTCTTCCTTTATGTTTACTTAGTATCACCATTCTATAGACCAGAATCCATCTTATCAAAGAATGGAAAGTCCGTGATACATACATCTCCTGCCTTACAAGCAGCTTTCGATGTGAAGGGAGATCACCGTCCCATCATGGACATTCATGAGACAGCAGTGGCATATGTTCGTAAACAAATACTGAGCAACAAGGACATCATTGCTATCAACGCAGAGGTTCATCAGGCAGAGGCTGAGAAGCACCGGGTCATGAATGAGCTCCAAAATCTTCAGGAGACTCATAGTCACGAGCTTTTGGCTGAGCAACAACATCATCAGGCAGTCAAAGCTCAGCTTGCATCACTTACACAGCAACTGGAACTTAGTGCATATAATTTTTAATGTTTTAACGAGACGACAATGATGGACATCTACATATACATTACTTACATCTGTTCACAACTTCTACGATCACTTAATTGGCTACTAATGTACATACATTTACAACTGGCTAATCACAACAGATAAATCTACTTGGCATGCATGATATGTATCCTATTGATGGTGTTCCGATTCCAGATATTGAGAAAAACTTTGGTGTACTGTACCGCATGATCGTGAATCATGAAACTGACACTTTGCGTATTCTCTTGATACCTTTGTTCCCGCATTCAGCTGCACTGGCGTTTACAGCACGAACACAATCATCAAATCGCATAGCATTGCTTGCAAAGCAAGCTTTGCCACAGCGAGTGTGATCATGAGCATGCATTTCATCAACAAGGAACCATGTGTGCTGGAAATAGCGGGCTTCACGGACGAAGCTGTACGGTGCGAGTTGACAAGCAAAGTCATAAATAATGACTTTTGGTGCAACTGGAAATTGGGTATAGATTGCAGAAAAGACATCATTTCGGCCTTCTGCAACTGGGATAGAGTGAAAGCCGAGACAGACAGAATGTGTGCACCAAAGTACGAGGATGCCACCAGTGAGATTGTTTTTGGAGTAGGTTTTGTAAAACTTATTGCAGTCACCCATTTCTTCTGTGTCCCGATCAAGTCCTTGGTTGTCATACCGAAGTTTTGAGTATATCCATTGTTTCCAAATCTCTGGTAAGCCATAACATGTCCCGGTTTTCTCCCAAGGCTCAGATGTGAGCTGAAGCATAGGACCAGGTTTGTGTTGTGCTAAACGAGTGTAAACATCATCCACACGTATTGCAAGCCAACCTGCAACATTTCGGATGTCATTTGGGATGGGACATTGTCCATTCACGTGTGCATTGATGATGGCTCCAAACACTGGACATATACTCTGTAGCCAGTTTGGTGTGTTCCATTGTTCTCTCAGTTTTCGTAATGGTTCAATTGCTGCCACTGGTATTAGCTGCAATATAATATCGGGTGCGGCAATTTGTTGAATGAGATCTCGATAAGTCCAATAATATGGGCTGTTCATGCCATTTGAACAATAGAGGTGGATGAAAGATGACAATTCTGGGTATTGCATGTCAATCTTTGACATGTCCGGCAGGATATCGGGGATATGTGTGACTGTAGCATCTAAAATTTTGTTCACTGTGGTACAAATGTCCTTCTGAGGGATAGCTGGAAGGCATTGAGCACAATATGATGATATGGAGTCCACCCGCTCACTCCTCTCATCAACAGAGGTCGGTGGTGAGATGAACTTCGTCAATTTGGATATGTGAGTTCCCAAACTGACTCCATCTGTGATTACAATGTTGGGAGATGAACCACATGTAGGGCATTGCATACCACTATCGAGACACTATTGTCGGGTGAAGGCAAACCAGACTTGAACAAAGGTGTCATACGAGCAAAAGTTATTTTCATCTCCAGCGTCTTGATAGGAATGTCGTACAGTCAGACAAAATGCAGAGAACGGCGTCTCCGATGCGGTGTATGCATTCAACAGCTCATGCAAAAATAACATTCTGTTGTTCCAGTTGAATATACCATGGTCTCTGAGATCAGGGCCAATGTGACAATGAGAATGGCAACAGACTGGACAAGGGAGTAACTCAATTGTCACTGTACGTTGAACAGTAAGTCCATATAACACAGCTGTCTTTAATACTTGAAGACCAGAATGGCCTTGGAGGACTGTTTGCATCATCGATAAACCACAGACACACTGCAACAAATCTTCAACGGCGAAGTAAGATATAGTCGACACTTGTCGGAGAGGAAGGGTAGCTTGTTCGGCAGGTAGAGCACACCATCACAGAGGAGGAATAGGGAGATACGAGATAGCCCGATGGTTTGCCATGTTAACTCCGTATTGTGCCGCATGAACAAGGATGGCACTCTCCTCATCACCAACTACATAATCCACCGCACCCATTTGGTGACCATCCTGCGTGTTTGTCATAAGTCCAGCCGCCAATGCAAAAGCTTTTGCATGTGGCTTGTGTTTGCAAGCATCTGAGTAGCAGCACAAATGGCAATGCCAACGGCCATCCTGCTGCAATGTAATGACAACATGTTTCCCAGACTCGTAGCGACCCACAGCCGATGCACACGAGAAAATGTACTTGTTGTTGAAGGGCGTCGACTGTAGTAAAACTGCAGGAGGGGCAGGGAACGGAGCAATGAGTGGGAGGCAGCGCAAGGTGTCGATGAAGGAACACAGGGTGTCCTGATGGATACAGGCATGAGCAGCCTTCCAGAGTGGACACATACACGCAACCCCATACTCGTCATCACTCCGAGGTAGGTAGACCACATGAAAGTAAGATCCCAGCTGAGATGGTCTGGTCAGTACAAAAATTCTGCTATGCATTTGTTATCCTACCTGCAGAACTTCCTCATCACCATCCCAATCCTGCAATACCCACAAATCTGTGCTAATCATAAAAACAGCATCTGCTGCTACTAAAGCATCCAAGTACAAGGTGCGGGTGTACAGATCACTGACATGTAGCATCGAGGAACTCCAAATGAGGTCATTGTCCAGTACATCAGACAGCATTGTGTCCGGTAGCAGGCATGGCTGTTCAAACACATTCGGCTGGATATCACCTTCATTCAAAGGGGGAAGTATCGGTGACTCTAGTATGGGCTGACGGTCTGCTATACCTGCAGATTGAGTCGGTGAGATGAGAGTTTGCGCGTGTTTGCGCTTCTGACCAGCGCTCGTAAGATTATTGATAAGTACACGACAGAAGGTTTCGAAACGGATACTCCCGTGGTTTCCCGATTCGGCGATCCTGGTAAAACACGGACATGTCAGTTCTTGTCAGACACAGTATTCTCAGTCTTGGTATTTCCATCAGCAGTTATCCCCGGTGGCTTGTCACATTTGTTTGTGCATGTTGTGGTAAATGAAACAAACTGAGAAACAAACTGGAAATAAACGGCAGCTGTCCAGGCCCTTAGACTATTGCAGCAAGTCCTCGACACTTCTAAATTCCAACATTGTGGAAAAGGGAGCAAATGATGAGCGATCGCGATTCTGGACCTGCTATTTGGCATTTCCCTCCTGCTACATCACAAAAATTACTCAGCCCAGACATGACCATACATAGTCATGTCTGCGGTATCTATACTGTCGAATGTATCGGCTGCCGGACCCAGTATGTATTATCATCCTAGAGAACGCGAAGTTCAATCAAGATGGGCATCTACAACATACATACTTCAGCTTACGACTTTGTTCATCATGTAGATAGTTCAGATATTGTGTATCACTCAGATATATCCATGCAATGCGATGTATTTTCAATCTATACGATGCCACAAGAACATGTTATACACTGTAATGTACGAAAATGTGAGTCAAAGTAGTGAGTCCGATCATCTATCAGGCGGGCTCCGGATGTAAGGCATGCGTCGTGAAGATAAAACGAAACAAAGAGTCAGAGAACCATGACGAAAGCGTGAAAGCATGAAAACTGAGTGGAATGGAAATGTGAATGAGTCCTGTAATAAGATATGAGTACTAGGCCAATAAGACGACAGGAACGTACCATGCAACAAAAATATTCACCCGTCTACCTCCTGCGTGTTTGCTTCCTTGCACGTTTTGCCGGCCGAATGAGGCACAGTCCAATTGAAAATGCGGTGATTCAAGAAACGGTCGCTGAGTCCAGAGTGATGGAGTCTTCGAACCTTTAAGTGTGTTGCGTCGTCCGAACGTGTTCCGCTGATGACAGTATATCAGTACACAGTATATGCGCATATATGCAGCATATAAGCTGATATACTCACATTTCCAGTGCCTACCAAGAAGCCGACCGGTTTTGTATTCCGTCCATGCCAAGGTGATGATAGCATGAAACCGAACCATGGTCTGGTCCAACAAAATCGTCGAACCCAGAACTGTACCCTTGCAAACAGTTCGGAATGGTCAGGTTCGGTTTTTTGGGGGTTCGAACTTGAACCGAACCCCAAAAAATTCCAGCTATGAGTTGTTCTATGTAGATGCGGGTGTGGCTACGGACTATTCGTGGCGAGAGCCTGTGGTCAGGTGCTGAGAGGCGAGGGGAGCATGCCTGTAGGGGAGCAGAACAAAGACGAGATCGCCATGCAAACAGAGACGTGACTCTGATGATATGCTCGAAGTAGACCAACATTAAAAGAATGACAGGTCCGACGGTAAGGAGGACGATGTTCACGATCCACAGAGTTTGGAGTGTGAACACGATCATTATAGCACCAAAAACTGATAAGAGAATTGTAGATGCCACCAGGTGGGATAGCAATGAAAGAACTCACGCTCGAAATACACCGGCTCACTTCCTTGTCCAACTGTGCGAATAACACCACGCACAAACACGTCGCCAGTGATGACATTTGCATGCAGACAAGAAGTACTCCATGGCGCCAGAGGAGCGCGAGAAGTTGCTCGGAAAAGTAGTGACCATCTTGAGGATTCCAGTCAGCAAAGTGATACAGCACATGTCGCTTTGAATTGCTCACCCTCCCGCTGCCTTCAAGGTTCAAGAAAGTATCAGTGACATTGGCCCACGGATGCTCCATGAAACTGACGAACCAGATTAGTAAGTGCAAGGCAAAGAAAAAGCAGAATTGTAGCATACACATGCGCTCCATTTAAGCGGGAATTGCAGCACCACGATTCACAGCCAGGACATGTTTCTAGCGATGGCAGGGAAGAAGTGAGGACAGTCGAGCGAGGAGCACAAACACTCCACGTACTTCCAAAAACGACTTGACACTGAGCAAAGAGAGTTGTCAGTGAGACCCGTACCCGTGAAGGGAAGATAGTGGAAGCAGTGCGCATATACTCACCTTCAGGTAATAAATGCGGATATACTCTGTGCAGAGATATACTAGTGTTACCTTGAACGGAGATTCACTGGCAGGTTATAAACTACAAACAGTAGCCACGAGGGAGATGGTGGTGGTGGTGGGAAGAGAAATGGGTAAGTGGAGAAGAGAGGCCTGGTTGGGGAGCTGGTCGAGTTCAACCTGTTGGAGCCTTACATAAAACAACCCCAACATTTTGCGCGGAAGTGACAAAGCGGACCAAACAAAGGACTTGGAGGAAACTGAGTGTGCGTAGATCTTGTCGACAATATTAATGTATTGCATCTATCATGTAGATACAAACACATCACAGACGCACGTCATTGTGATATGTCTACATCAGGTCGGGATGTCGCCGACATGACCCAACAAGCGCTGTGGCGCACAATGGTCTAAATCGGGTAATATCTCAGTTGAGCAATTTTTGTGATGTACGTATGGACGCAACAACGGACCATCACATCTATCATCACACATCGGGGATCCGAATATTTAAGACTGGTTTGAATGTCGTGCGAAATGTCAAGATAATACTTAATATTTAGGTTGTCGTCTTAGCGGATGTAAAATTTCAAATGTTAAAGAGGTCTTGCATGACAAGAGAAATATAAAGTATCAGCGAACATTTTCTTACTGTCTGAATGTCAATGACAACAAGAAATATAAATATATCTTTAATGCTGGCATAAACTTCGAAATGAAACTTCACATTTAAGACTCGAAAAAACTTCAATTTTAGCACGTGACTGAACATCTGCTCATGTATGAAGTTTAGACCGTCATTTAGACGGGCGTTAAAATTCAAAATACCCCCTGACAATAAAATGTGAAAATAAATCATCAAGTTTTATCTCTAGATAAAACCGATCGCCCGACGATCACCCACTCACGGCTGAATCATCGCCCACTTACAACGTCATCGCCCACTTGAGTTTGAGATGCTAAATATTAGGGGACTAGACGATAAGTTATAGACACAAGCCGCTTGATGCCTTTCGGTTAGAAACACGCGTTAACGATTAGGGGACTAGACGATGACTTATATATACAAGCGCGTTAACGCACTCTTATTCAAATGGTATAGTAGATGTACGTGAATCTATGTAGTAGAGTGAAATAGACAATCAATCCTGCATGACATAGTCAGATACCAGTGATTTCTCGAGGTGAATGAATGTACTTACAAAATCATTTCAACTTGTATACAGGCTAGTGCTAATTCTCTGTAAAAGCTGAGCAGGAGATTAGAGACGCACAAGTAACAACCAATTTATTCTTACCGCTTGCTTTGGTGGCAAGAAAACTGCAAGATGCTGCGTTGACGTTTTTCATCATTTTGCTGGTGCCCGCATTGAATTTGAGTGAGCCTTTCCACTGCGAGCCAGTCATTGGACCGTTAGCATCATTAGTGAATTTAAGTCGCTCTCGTGAAACGCCCTGTCGAATGTTGCCCAGGCATAACTGGAACCAGGATTCACATCGACTGGACCAGAACCCCACGTTTAGTCCTGAGGCAGCCCAGGCCTGGGGCCTGGGCCACCAGGAGACAATTTCAACATTCCCGTCGTCTAGATTATTCAAACATAAGCGCCTCTGTCGTCGATGTAAATGAGAGAAACTCACTGGTATGCAGATAATACGTCCCACACATGAAATCTATCTCCTCTTCTGACAGCTCATCATCGAAATAAGTCTGGCCATTAATGTCCAGCATGAGGCCAAACGGTACCGCTTCCCGTGAAATGCCATCGAGAACGGAGGGGAGAACATCAAACCCAAGACTATGTGAAGCCAGCCGCCATATGAGGCCACCATGAAGAAGTGCCGCTCTTGCAGCGAGGCTGGTTCAGGAACTCGTGACGGTGCTGCTCGTACACGATGTAGTCAGCAAAAACTGGCCTAAAACGGGCGAGCCTGCTGATCCTCAGGGGGGGAAGACGTGTCCGAGCGAGTATGTGTGGAGTTCCATAAGTGGGCGTCGAGCGTGAGGTGGAACTGAGATTGGCTGCAACGTCTTTATAGCGATTCCTTTTTCCATGAGGTTACACGCGATCTTGGTGATATCCGAGCCCCAGTCACGCCTGGAGGCACATCACAGCCGTAATAGCGTCGGGAACCGCCAGTTTCCAGGGCACCAGATTTGACGACAGTGACTCGATGATGTAGAGCCGCTGATTGGGTTGTTGCACAAAGGAAACTCGAATGTGTGCGTTCGAGACTGACAGGGACGAGTCAGGTCCTAGATCCCAGAGATCGGGCGGGATGTCTGACAACTGAGTTTGAGGGAGGGTGACGAGGTAACCTATAAAACATGTGATGACATCCTTCTGTGCATCTGGAATTGACGTGATATCCGTGGGGTTGTCGCCGACGAGTCTGCATAAGTGAGTCCACTGTGTCTTGCGAGCCCAATCATCGAATGTAGTCGATCTGCCTCGGGGTGTAGTGGTGGATGCTGCAAGGTGAAATCCGAGATGAAAATGCAAAATCGAGACAAATCAGCTCAACACTACGAGTGTATTGCGTTGAGGGTGCAACCTCATAATGACCGAAGTAGGCTTCGATGTCTTTCAAGAAACTGGACAAGGGTGGTGGAGGGGCAGGGGGAGCAGGGGTGGGTTCAGAAGGAGCAGGCGCAGGCGGGAAATCATCTTCCTCCCAATCGCCATCGGGGATGCTGGTAAGATCCAATGCATCGCACAAATCCCACTCGTTACGGAACGAGTCATATACCCTGGTAGATTTGCTATATGACATCCAAGTCATTGGTATCTCAGCCTTTGTGAGACGGATGCGTTGACGAAAACCGCCAAAGTCGTCATTAGGTTGCCATTCAAACACCACAACTGTGCTGGATTTGCCGGGGATGCTGTGGTTCATGGCTGCCCGCTCACGACTCTGACGCGACTGCCGTTGAGCTGGTGTTTCCATCTCCTCTTTCCTCTGGTTCTCCTGACGGCGCCGCGCAAAGAATGCCTTGAAGTCTTCTCCTTGCTTCTGTCTAGAGTGGGGTTGGGAGACTGGGAACAGAGAGTCCGCATGTGCCTCGGGAACATCAGACACGGGCTGTGCCCCACTGTTCTGACCCCATCCAAGGACGCTATCGTCCCAGTTAAGGACACTCTGAGTGTTGTCCTCTGGTCGACCCCACGCACTATCATCCGGCTGACCCCACGCACTATCGTCCGGTTGACCCCAAGTGTCAGGCGTCTGCTTGCATTGCACTGCCTCGGTCGCACGGGTGATAGCTGCCGGAGATGGGATATAATGACGCAAGGTAAAATCGACGGCGGCAGAAGTATCCCCAGAAACGCGGACCCAAATTGGAAGCGAGAATTTCTCAAACATGGGCAATTGAACTTGCCAAGGACAGTGAATGGAAGAGATCAAGGCTCCCGTACGTGGCACGTTTGTCGTCAGATCTCCAACGAATGAGCGCAACAACTCAAGAACCCATTCAGCGGGTATGGGATGTTGGGGGTCGCTCGTTAAGATAGCCGTCCACTGATTGGCACCTTGGTATCGACGAGTCATGATGTACCACGAGCAGGTGGCAGCAATTACTGGAAATCCGTCAGGCATCACGAACGATGAATAAACTGGTTGACTTACATAGAAATGCATCGCGCGACCTTATTGCAATCTTTTTTGGCAAGGTTAACGTCTGTATGCCACCATTGGTACCCATAGGTAGTTGGAGGGCGTGGAAGTTTAGTCCCCCATGGAATCAATAGCCCAGCACCCAAACGTTCCTGGCACCAGAGCAGTTTCTGCTCTAAGTCGACCCATTTTGCCCAAATATCGCGGTGGAGAATGTGCCTTC
This sequence comes from Suillus clintonianus, assembly GCF_016758775.1. Classification (NCBI taxonomy): domain Eukaryota; kingdom Fungi; phylum Basidiomycota; class Agaricomycetes; order Boletales; family Suillaceae; genus Suillus; species Suillus clintonianus. The sequence goes on from NW_024539367.1 coordinate 23,609, forward strand.
CCGATGTATCTACCTCTGTGAGGAGGGAAAACCTGGAGTGGTTGAGGCATCCAAAGATCGGCCCATCGAAGCTAGGGTTCAAAGGTACAAGGGGAAACCACGGACGAGCTCCGTACGCCCAGCGAGTAGTGAGTGGCGTATTACTATCGTCGGGAGAACTATCGTAGTCTTCGCGAGGATCCCAAAGAGGCTCGTGAGGTATGACGTCGGGAAGGGAGTGTGCGGTGAGAGAGGTATAAACCTGCCCATCACGGACGATGACATGGAGATTGTTATTCATGGAGGCGAGGAGACGCAAAAAGTACAGTCAAGACTACTACCGCAACAGTACAAACTGTTACGTTAGAGATCAGAGACGTTGAGAATATCGCAGTCAAGACTACCGCAACAGTACAAACCATTATGTTAGATGGAAGAAGGTAACGAAATGCGAGAAGTTGGGTGCATCTAATATAGACGTAGCGGAGTTTCAACAAACAATTACCATATCAGTGGCAGTGGCAGTGGCAGCAATACTAGGGGGTGTGGTCTGTGGATTGAGACAAGCGGAGTGTGGATTGAGACGGTGGTCTGTGTGGATTGAGACAAGCGGAGGAAAACAGAACAATGCCAGGACTGTGACTTGGGATGAGTGGAGAAAATTAAAAATTAAAATTAACAACAGAATTTTGACTATGTGGCTTGAGACGTGGTAAAGAACTTGAAGAGAAGTGGAGTTGGTCTCCAACCAGCTAATATTAGGGAGTGATGGATGGTACGTTGACGATGGTGATGGAGGCAGAGAACGCCGGGCAGCACGAGGAGGAAGGATGTCAAACCCATGGAAGACCAGCGAAAAGATGTTAAACCTATGATCAATAAGAGGAGAATAATGTCATGACGACTCACTTCATAGATCTGCAGCTTCTGCCCAAGTTGTTTCTGCGATAGGGGTGTCAAACCCATGATCAATATCGCGAAGGGCTGCCACGGACATCGAACCAGGAAGCGATGGATGTTGACTTAGAGTTATTATTAATAATAGGACGTTGGCGGTGGCAATGAAAGTAGAGAACACCGGGCACGACCGTACATACAGTCATGCCCTGGAAGAAGGTGAGGAAGGGTCGTTGTCGACAAGGAGAATGGGAGGCTCGACAGTACAAACCGTCGAACCTCCTAGAGTAATAGACTAAGTTCCATAGGACTTAGAACTTTGGCGACAAAAGCGCCCAACAATCACAAACACCCATATTAGGGAATTGTTACATAACATTGACTCAGTTTGAACTTTGTACTGTCGACTCTCTCAAGCTACTTCATCGTCCCCATCCTCGAAGCACGACAGTATGTACTGTCGTGCTCATTGAGTTCATCGTTCATCGTTCCTATCTTCGGAGCACGACGGTATGTACTGTTGTGTCTCCTATCCCATTACCACCCACCACCTCGCCAACTCCATCCTTTTTCGCAGAATGATCAAGCCATCAACTCCGGGTCATCCGCCTTCACTTACTGCGATCCTTTAGATCACGCTGGCCCGTTAGTCAGGTAAGCCCATTTGTTGACAGATCCAACCATTAATCAACCAACATGTCCAGCCGTCAACACACGTCATCCCCTCCACCATACATACAGTGGAGTGGGCAATGGCTAACTCGTTCTCGCTTATTGCGACCCCTTGGATCACGTTGGCCCCGTCTTCTACGTCAGGTAACCAAGTCGTTTGTTAAAATCCAACCCCATTGACCAACCGTTAAACGATCCAGCCGTTAAGATCTGTCATCCCCTCCAGCCGTTAAGATCTGTCATCCCCTCCACCGTACATACAGTGGAGGGGTAATTGACTCAGTCCATCTACCAATGCGGTGGAGGGCATAATGCAAAACTTATGTCTATGTTCAATGTGCTGCTACATGTACTGGACGGGAGATAGGTCCTTCGCCTCTTCATCTCCTTTCGCTGCTTGCGGGTAATCAGTATCGCGCTTGCCCCTATGGTCATCTTTGTCGATCTCTCTGTCCGCTTCTTGAGCTAGCTCCAGGATCTTTGCCGCTAATTCCCGAAGCATCACGATGTCATTTTTGACGTATCCTTCGGTCGGCCCTTCCTTGTCCTTCTGGATATCTACATACTCGTCAAATATCATGGCAGCTTGGACACGCTGTGAAAAGTCATCGGCCACATTAATCATTGTTGCCGAAGTCATGTACCCATGTACATGGTTCAGTGTGCTATCCTGAAGGTGCGTTAGTTAGATCCCTGCTGACCAACTGGCCCACTTACCAAAAAGCTGTCTCTATAATTTATCAGCAGGAAGACGCTCATAGATAGCAGTGCCAGTAGTCGTGTCAACATCACCAGTATGTGCGACAGGGACCAGTAATCCCCTGAGGGCGCCTTGGATACCTTCGGCACGGCGTAGTCGTACACCCATATCTTGATTGTAGTTTTCCCGCGCCCTAGCACGGGCGAAGTGCTGGCAATTGTGCAGCGGCCATTGAGATCGCGTGCCTAAACCAGTTCAGTGACATTCTTTCTGACTAGTTTTAATACTTACGGATATTGTTTGCACAAGGCCAGTGTCCGCGTGGTGGAGGGTTTCAAGTGTCTCCCCTGTCTTCCGATCAAATATGTATACTAGCCCATGGTCACTTCCTCCCACAACTACCTTGCCTTCTTCCCCAAATGCCACTTGCTTCGGGACCGATACACTTGGCAAACCAGTTGCAAACGTTCGAAGAGGCTCACCATCACCTTCAAGGCGATATAATGTAAAGCCGTCTGTTGCATTATCTACAACGAAAACGCCCCGCTTTGAGTACACCGCAGCATGACCACTATATAATATGTCAGTAACGCGCCCAGGTCGAGAGCGGTAGTTCCTCACATCACTGATTTGCAGCTAATTTCTTGCACTATGTCGCCATCTTCATCCTTCAGTTTCATGCTGTTCAGCTCTCAGCATCAGGCAATGAAAGTATGCAGTGGAAGGACTGACAAGTTGCCATCATAATCGCTTCTTGGACCCGTACCAGGTGGCACCCCAACTAGGACCCCAGAAACACAACACCAAATTTTTGGTGCTCAACGGCGGCAACGCCTTAAGCACACCTTCTTGCCTCGCTCATACTTAGAATACTCTAGTAAACTCTACTTTAATAATGCCTCCAAACGAAATGTCACAAGACGACGCAAATGGAACAAAGAAGTCCAGGCCTAAACGCGGCAACAACGCGACTTACAGACCTTCAGGAAGATCTATTCCAGACTTATTGTCTGACCCAGTACTTTCGTCCCAAGTAACAAACGAAAACACAGCCAGATCCGAACTAGAGAAGCGTTTCCTTATCACTCCCGCGACAGAAATAACGATGGATTCACTGATCACAGCTCTATTAGACTTCACTATTCAAACCCCTTCCCTTTCGGTCATGTGTATCGACATCATACGAGCAGTGGCCATCCTGCTATTAAAAACAGATCACGAAAAGAAAACCAACAAAATAGCGACAGCAGTAATCGACCTTATCTCGGACTCCATCAATAGACTAGAAAACACCCTCAGCAAGAAAGACCTCAACACAGAACTGGAGAACGCCAACGTAGTAGCAACAATCGCAAGAGCAGAAGACACAGCGGACGGAGTACTCAGCAGCGTGGAGGAGATCAAGAACATCGTCAATCTACTCACTCCTTCCCTCGATTCAGTACAAACTCATCTGAACACATTTGCCACTAAGACCTCGAGTTCGACTCCAGCAGAACATCCCCAATCATCGGAACCCGTCAGATCATACAGCTCTGTGGTCAAACAATCCACTTCCCAAACAGCACCTGTCTCCGCAGCCCTTATACGTGCAGCCACAAGAGAAAGACAAGTACTCTTCGACCCGGCACCAGGACACACCCTTTTCCCACCCGAAGACACTCCAATCATCATCGCAAACAAAGTCAGCCAAGCACTCCAAACCGTACGAAAAGACGACGACCCAGAGATAGAGATCAAAGCTTCACAAAGACTACGCAATGGAGGAGTAGTAATCGAGCTCACAACCTCGTCGGCAGCCCAATGGGCACGGGCTCCAGCAAACCGCCAGACCATAATCGAAGCACTAGGCCTCCAAGCGCAGATAAAGAACCGCACATTCCCCATCATCGTCCCTTTCCTCCCAGTCTCATCGCCAATAGACAATCGCGAATGGATTAACGAAGTCGAAACGGAAAACGATATGCCGCCAAACTCAATCGAGTACATAAGATGGATCAAACCCAAAGACAGACGCGACCCAAACCAACGAGTCGCGCACGCAGTCTTCCACTACGTCAACCCCAAGATAGCCAACATCAACCTACGAGACGGTATATACATAGGCAAAGAGAAACTACACCCGAGGAAGGACAAAAGAGAGCCAGTTAGATGCGTGAGATGCCAGCATTGGGGACACGTGGCCAAGGAGTGCAACGCAACAAAAGACGCATGTGGTACTTGCGGCAAGAACCATCGCACAGCAGACTGCAACGCATACAAGACGTTTTATTGCGTAAGCTGCAAATCAAACGATCATGCCAGCTGGGATAGGAAATGTCCGGAGTTTGAGAATAGATGCGCAGGGATCGACGCCAAGCTACCAGAAAACTCTATGCCCTATTTCCCTACTGACGAAGAATGGACCCAGGTGTTACTCCCCCCAAAACAACGTTCCAACTACAACAACAATCCTCCCCAAGAACATCCATATCAAGACCGGCACACGAACGCAAGACCATATCAATCCACACTAGACCCCAGACGCCCAAACACAATCGTAAGACAATTCCAGCGAGCCTATACGCCATCAGGACCCAACGCCATCCCCATCAAACACCCAAGAAGATCACCAACCCCATCAGACACCTCTCCGACTACCCCAGGAGAAAAACAACACATACCGGCCCTCAACTCTCAATCCGATGACAGCATCTTCCACACCCCTACGTCTACTCCCCTCCTACCTCGTCAAAGCAGAATCACACGAACACCATCCGTCTATAATGTCTAACGAAGATAACGAACCCGCGACAAGGATAAGTATATGGCAACAAAATATGAACACCTCAGCAATAGCGCAACACTCTTTACTAAACGGCCCAATAGCTCAAAACTGGGATCTACTCACATTACAGGAACCGCATATCAACGCTACGAAAAACACAATCTCTTCACCCTATTTCCACGCAGTATACCCATCAACCAGATATTCATCCCCAGACTCAAGATCAAGAGCTGTCACACTAGTAAACAAATCTATCAACACTAACGCCTGGCAACAAATCCCTTTCCCATCGCCAGACGTGGTCATAATCCAAATTCGCGGCAACTTTGGCCGATGTACCATAATTAACATATACAACGATTGTAACACCACAACGACACAAGACCGACTCGCGACATTCTTCGAAACTAACATGGCACGCTTACGACCAACGGATGACGACCACGTACTCTGGCTAGGAGACTTTAATAGGCACCACCCATTATGGGACGAAGATAGAAACACCCACCTCTTCACGGCGCAATACCTCAACGCCGCACAACCATTATTAGACCTCATTTCCGACTATGGAATGATAATGATGCTGCCAAAAGGGATACCAACGTTGCAATCAACCGCCACCAAGAATTGGACAAGACCGGACAATGTCTTTTGCACTGAACATACTGAACCTTATTTTATAACATGTAACACCAACCCCGCGTTACGCGGTCCAGCAACTGACCACGTACCAATAATCAGCATACTCGAACTCGAAATCCCGCGAGCGGACGTAGAACCGGTCTCAAATTTTAAGGAAGTCGACTGGGAAGCGTTTAATAAACTCCTCGAGACGGAATTAGCTAAGCTCCCCCCGGTTCAGCCGCTGGTTACTAACGACGAATTTCAAAGGGCCGCAAGAGACCTCACAAACACCATCCAGAGGGTCATCATCGAGAAAGTCCCTCGCTCACGCCCAAACCCTCATTCCAAGAGATGGTGGTCGAGAGAACTCACTCTAATGCGCCGCGAAGTAGCGAAATTAGCTAACCTATCCTATAGAACGAGAGGAATCCCACACCACGCCAGCCATGAAGAACATCGAATCAAGAGGAACCAATATTCGGAGGCGATCAAGCAAGCGAAAAAGCACCATTGGACCGAATGGTTAAACGACATGTCAGGCAACGACATCTGGATCGCAAACAAATACATAACATCAGCAGCAAGCGATGGAGGATTATCACGCATCCCAACGCTCAAACAACGCAATGGAACAGCGGACACAAACGAAGAGAAAAGTATAGCGCTAGCTCAGGCCTTCTTTCCCCTGCCCCCACTTCATTCCTCTGTACCCGCTGACTTCGTATATCCAACAGCCGTCCCTACGCCAGCCCCAATCACCGAAGACCAGATCAAACGAAGCATATCGAAACTCAGTCCATTCAAGGCACCAGGGCCAGATGGCATATGCAACGTGGTTTTCATCCGATGCGCCAAGTTACTAACCCCTCACTTACTACAGATATTTAGAGCGGTATTCACGCTGAAGACCTACTATGACCCTTGGAGAGAATTTATAACGGTAGTATTACGCAAGCCGGGTAAACCGGACTACACGGTAACGAAAGCCTTCCGCCCGATAGCGTTGCTCAACACTACCTGCAAGCTATTAACAGCGGTAGTGGCAGACGAACTAACCTACCTACTAGAGCACCACAACCTCCTCCCAAGCACCCATTTCGGAGGTAGACCGGGGCGGTCTACAACAGACTCATTGCACCTACTGGAAGCAACTGTGAAAGACGCGTGGAGACAGGGTAAAGTAGTTTCAGCGCTTTTCCTCGACATCGAAGGGGCTTTCCCAAACGCGGTAACCGATCGATTACTACACAACATGCGCGCGCGGAAACTACCAGAATCATTAGTAACCTTCACCGAACGCCTATTGATAGGAAGACGCACCAAATTGAAGTTTGACGGCTATTTATCCGAATGGATTCCCATAATGAACGGGATAGGTCAAGGAGACCCCTTATCTATGATTTTATATGTGATATATAACTCTGACTTAGTTGATGTAGCATCTAATCGAGAGAAGACTGAACGCACTCTGGCGTTTGTGGACGACACAGCCTTTCTAGCAATCGGGAGAACGTTTCAAGAGACCCACCACGTACTAAAGAACATGTTAGAAAGACCGGAAGGGGGATACGCTTGGGCAAGTACTCACAACTCTAAATTCGAGGCCTCAAAGTTTGCATTAGTAGATTTTTCAATGAATAACATCAAAGAACGTCCACCGTTGATAACAAGAGGAATAACGATCAATCCCTCACCAACGCACAGATTCTTAGGCGTGATTCTAGACCAGGCGCTCAGATGGAAGGAGCACATAGCCTTCGCCATAGCTAAGGGAACAGCTTACGTAATGCAGCTACGTCGACTCTCTAACTCCTCGTCAGGAATATCACTATCACTCATGCGCCAATTATATTTAGCGGTCGCTCTACCCAAAATGCTCTACGCTATAGACCTGTGGTTCCGCCCAATCTACTCTGGAAGCTCCGATAACCCCAGACGCGGCTCCATAGGCATCGCAAAACGATTAAGTCGAATTCAACGTACCGCGGCAATCAATATCACAGGGGCAATGCGGACGACGGCCTTAGACACCCTCGAAGCTCACGCCAAACTCATGCCCCTTCAACATCGCCTGCAAAACCTATGTTATCAAGCAGCCATACGCCTCGCAGCTCACCCGCCCACTCACCCTCTATATCTCCCAACCCGCAAAGCAGCCAAGCGTTTAGTAAAGCGACACCAATCTTCGCTCCACCATCTCATCCACGCAACGGAACTGGACATAGACTCGGTCGAGACCATAGTCCACATGCGCCGAGCCCCCAATACCGTCCCACCATACTCCATTTCGATTGCGGCAACACGAGAGGAAGCAATAACTGAACATGACGCAAACATGAGCGAGATCAATATATACGCAGACGGCTCGGGAATCGAGGAGCAGATAGGCGCATCAGCCGTATTAATAAGACAAGGACGCCCGCGCAACCGGGTCCTGAGGTACCACTTAGGATCTAAGGAAGAACATACAGTATACGAGGCGGAATTAGTCGGACTCACCTTAGCAGCCCAACTACTAGCAACGGAGAGAGACGTGACATACCCTATAGCGATTTTCATCGACAACCAAGCGGCGCTAAGATCAGGTGAACTTTTCTCGACTAAGCCAGGCCATTACCTGATTGACCATTTTCGTAGACTAATATCCAGAGCGAAACGAACGAACAGAGACCCGGACTTCAAAGTAACGCTACATTGGATATCAGGCCATGACGGGGTGCCAGGGAACGAAGAAGCAGACAAGGAAGCCAAGAGGGCAGCAAAAGACAAGAGAGACACCAGCAACCGCAATAAACTCCCTCCATTCCTTCGAAAGAACTCTCTCCCATGTAGTATTTCGGCACTGAAACAAGCGCAAAGAACGGAGTCAGCCGCACGATGGGCAAGAATATGGGCCAAGTCGCCCAGATATCAAAGAGCGGCAGCAATCGACCCCAACCTTCTCTCAGGATCGTTCATCAAATTGGTCAAAGGTTTACCCAAGCGTCACGCCTCCTTACTGCTATGGCTACGCACCCGTCATATCTCACTCAACGCACACCTCCACAAGATCGGCAAACACGCAAACCCAGATTGCCCGCATTGCGCTAATGTACCAGAAACAGTAGAACACTATGTCCTCGCATGCCCCCATTACGAACATGAGCGACAAGTCCTACGAAACGCACTTCGACGGAAAGCATCTTCACTCCCATACCTCCTATCCAACAGCCACGCTAGCACGCACCTCTTTCGTTTCGTCAACAATACCGGTCGCCTCAAAGCCATATTCGGTGATGTATCCCCCCCTCCCAAGAAAAACACGCAATGACAAATCCTTGCAGCATTATACACTAAATCAACTCAATCAAAATACAATCCGCAAATAATATACTATTTATCACGGCAGAAAGACACTCAAGATAGGAGACAAGTCGGAAATTATAGAGAGAACCGGAATAGACAAGTCGACGGCGGCACAGCGCAAGAGTCCGCCCTCAAGTTCCAGATCCCACTACTCATTCAACGCTCTCCAATCATTCTTTCCCCGTACGCATCACGTACTTGTTTCATCCAAACCACATGAAAAGCATACAATACCACGAAACGTATTAGTCGGGTAACGCCTACTTAGCATTCTCGTGCGTCTAAAACGGCCGGCAGGAACGGCGGACCATTGGGGGAAACTCACAATGGGGCATTTGCAGAGAAAGAGAAGCGGAGGGGACACAGGTGTCCCCTCACCTAGATAGAATGTCCTACATAGGGTATATACCCCAAATGGACAGTAATTCGATAAAAAAAAAAAAAAAAAAAAAAAAAAGGTGCCATCATAGAGCCCGAACACATAGATGCTCCGGTTGTCTGCGAACACTACCGACTTGGGCACCGTATTTTCAAGTCGCACTGCGAAGACGGGCTGGAGCTGCGAGCTTGTGTTGAGCGTCAGAACCTGAACCATTTTGTCTCTAGTTCCGACTACAATTCGTAGGTTTCCTTCAGAGGAAGTTGAACGCCATGACAAGCATGTGATCTCAAATCCTGATCCCAGTCTCCTGGCGCATATTTCCTGGAATTTTTCCTGTTGGCGTCAATGGACAGTCGAACAGCAAACCTAGGCACTTACATTTGTGAGACTGCGTCGTAAACATACGATATAACCCAGGCCTGTTCCATAACAGAGGGTTTCTGCCGCGGTTTTCGTAGTCGTGGCCCAGATTGCGCAACTGACTGTTCCCCTTGATTCATGATGATTGGACGAAGATGTGAGTTCTTTCCGAGATTTGATATCCCAGATTTTGATTCCCTCGGTACCTGTTTGTTTGTTAGCCCTGTCTATGACCGAGTTTCTGCTTTCTTACCACCGCATGCAAGCAGGTGTCCATCATTAGAAATCGCAAGTGCATGGATAGAGCCATTATAGGCAGTTAAACGAGCGAGCAGCTTGTAACGCAGTGGCTGCGCTGACTTGTTGAACAATGCAAGGAAAGACATTATGATATAATCCGCTGTAGTCGCCCGCTCACAATGTATTTATCTGTACTTCTCATTTGTTTTCAAATACTTTTGTATCATTACCGTATTTGTTTCCGTATTTGTTTGATTCCATGATAACTTCATCGTCGACGCCATTTGTGTAGTGCTATTCTTCTTATTCTTCTCTTGAGATACGCTGATGCGGCCCTATTATTCTTATTCTTATTCTTTACAAGCGCTAATCTTGGTTACCATTTTCGAAGCCCCTTATTGTGCCCCTTATTGTTTTCGCTCAATATGGTAATCTGTTGAATACTTTACCTCTCATGAACCATCTTAAGTTCCAGGTAGCTACTCGGTTCTTTCTCTATCATGCGCAGTACTACAGTTGTTCCACCTTTCTATGACTCGGAGCCTGGGGCTCCACCACCTCTTCCCCCAATGCTCACGGACCAGCTAGAGCTGTTTGGCAACGCCAATCGTCGCCCGACTACACTTATTGCCGAGGAAATCCTAGTTCCTCAAGCTAGTATCATTCCCACTGCAAAGGCTTCGTCGTCTACACCCACCCCTGAATTCAAGCTTGCGAAGCCGATGCGCAAGCATTCTGATCGCTCTTCCTCTCCATACACCAAGAAAGCCACTTCCAATTCCACGCACCCCCATTCTCGAATGCCTTCACCCTCAGATTCCTCAGGCTCTTTGGATTCTTTCTCAGATAGCGACTCCTCAACTTCGAGCGTGAGTTTATCAGAAGACTCAAAGATTCCTAAACCTGCCGGTGAACCTGGGCGTCCGGGGCGTGGGGGTTACACACTTCGTGAAGCTTTAGATTGGAATCCAAAGTCATACGCAAAATTCAAGGTTTGCAAATTGTCATTGTACCCTTGGTATTGCAAATTAACTGACGAATTCCTAAGAGGTCTATGCATAGTCTCATCGACAACCACCTTGACACGACAAAATGTGCGTCTGCCCAAAGTCCCATGCTATTGGAAGTCGTGCATGGCAAGGTGAACAGTTTCTCTGAGTCTCGATATTGTCAATAAACTTATCATCTCAGGCGCTCGACAACTTCCCAGACCTTGACAATTATACCAACTTGTGGCCAGTCAACGATTTGATCATGACACGCCTGAAATACACATCTGGACGCGCGAGACGAAAGGAGGGAGAAATGGCTGTAGGCAAGAGCAAGGCCAGGAAGTGATACCCCGACTGCATTATATGTCTCCGTCATTATTACGTGCTGTATGCGTTCTATATTAAGCTGGTGTTCCAAGAATCAAGCATGTTCAAGACAGGATGGATGGAATACCAGAAACGCCCAAGCAACGGAGATGTTTCGCGCATCCTTGGCTTAAAAATAACAGGTGTAGAAAGATTAGTAACCGTGAGTTTTACGCGCATCAGGAAGAGCGAAACTACATCATGCAAGTTGAGTTGTCTGCGAAGCTACCCAGAACCCGTCAGTATCAGTTCAAGCCGGTGCTTTCAAATGTTTAATCAAGATCAGAATGGATCTTGTTTGTATATCTGCAGTCCAGCTGAGAAATTTGGTATGTAACAATGCAAATTATACTACTACTCTACACCTTGCAGCTGACTGACAATTGGCACGAGTCCTCAAGGGTTTTACAAGAGTAAGATCGCGTGGGAGCCTAGCTCTTGGACGACTACTTATGCTTTGCGCAAAGCTGAAAAGATAGTTATGGTAGGCTCAATAGATCATTGAGTTTACTCACTGGTGAATTAAAAAATCAGCAAGCGCATTATCTCTGCCTCGCATGTTCACAACAGAGGGATAGTTGACTCCAACCCTCATAACAACTGCATCGCCTCGGAACTTATGACCACCCTTACTAAGAAGCACGTTGGCTCGGAGACGAAGATGTCGCTTGAAGAAGATGCAGAATCGATGGATGTATCTCCCTTCCCACACATTCACGAAACAGTTGTGAACATAAGGCTGCACTGCAGCCTCCTCGAGAAGGCTTTCCGGAACAGGAAAACACTGAGCAGCGCGTGAGCGGCCAGAGCAACGCGTCAACATAGTGACCTGACGGGGTCTGGTCCACGATGCTGAATATAGCCTGCACCGCAGGTGAAGCTCCGGGGTCTGATTTGAAGGTAAATAAAGGGTGTGAGGTAGTAAGCGATAACTCACAGCAGATGTTGGAAGGATAAATGTGCGAGTGTTTACCATCTGATGATTATAATTCGATCAAGCAATAATCTAAGAGGTGGGCGATGAATGCGGGCGATGAAAGCGGGCGATGGAAGCAGGCTATAGCAGCGATCCGTCTTTTAATAACTTCACGTGCTGAGTCAAAAGACAATAACCATAATCGTTTCGGATGTAGTTGACGAAAAAAATAGCGGGGAGCCAAAAAAAATTATAGCGGGGAGCCAAACCGAAGCATTGCAATGATAATCCTAGTTGTCAAGGGTAATTGTTAATTGTGCGAGGTAATTGTAAGAGTGAATAGAGCAAAAGATAATTGAAAGCAATGGAGATGGGCCTGGACCTGTTGGAACTGTTGTTCATTCATACAACAAGACGTCTAGAAGAATCAAGACAAAAATGCATGCACGAAACTTAAAAATACCCAGGAATGATGTTTGCAAACTAACGATGAATTATTCCCCCGCTATAAGCGCCAATAACATTGACGTCGACATGCAGCATCCTGAGTTTCAGCAAGAAGACGTACAAACGTCTCATGACGCGGATTTATTTGGTGACGATGAAGACGATGATAAGGGTCCTGGCGACTTCATGGATGTTCTCAGTCAGCCTCCCACCAGTGTACTGCAATTCGACATCAGTCAGCCTCCCACCAGTGTACCACGACTCGACATCAGTCAGCCTCCCACCAGTGTACCGCGACTCGAAAAGAGGGCCAGAGAGGAAGTGGTATGTAGATAGTACGAATCAGCTTCCATGACTCATGATACCCATCCAGATATCTGGGAAGCGTCGCATTCAGGAAGTCGACTATTCACAGGTACTTCGCCAGACTGTGTATGAACAACAAGAACGTATTAACAACATTATAGAGGAAACTGAAGTGGTACGCACGAGAAGCTCATTGGGGATACACTGCTGATCATACCGGCAGATACGCCGAGAAGCTCAAGACCACATTGAGGAGCAACGACGTCTTGCAGAAGAAGAGCATGAGCGCCACACGCGTGATTTCAACGAGCGATGGGAAAAGGCTCTGAGAGAGCGAGAGCGGGAAAAGCAAGTAAGTGCAACAGATGCATTCAGTCAGATGCATGCTTACAAGTTAATAGGAAATTCACACATGGCAAGAGCAGCAGCAAGCACTGCTGAGGAAAAACGTTGCTGAAGAACTAGCACAGCATGAAGCAAAAATAAGTGCAAAAAAAGACCGAGAGGTGAGAAAGAACGACTGACCAAGGAATTACTAATGATGGCAAGTAGTTGGCTGAAGAACTGGCACGACACAACGCAGATTTAGATACAAGAAAAAATCAAGAGGTGGGGAAGAACGACTGAGCACAGGAATCGCTAATGATGTCAAGCAGCTAGAAGAACGCGAGAGAGCCATTTTTGCCGAAATGGAGCGAAGGCTACAACTAGAAATAGAAAAAATGAGGGTAGAAAAAGAGAACGAGCTCGCTAACATGGAGCAGCGCTTTGCAAGACACGGTAGGCAACAGCATGCGGCCACGGAAATCGGCACAGACCCCACCCGAAGGAACACTCAACAGCCACCCCACACGCCCCAGAAACCACAGCTCAAGACTCCGTGCCTCGAGACGATCAAAAAGATCAGGAAGGCGCGTGGAACAACACGCAAGATGCGTCTGGTATCTGTAGTAGAGGTAAGTACTAAACGGTCGGAACTCGTTTTAAACTCACGTCATAGCAGGACGCTGACGAGCCTATGGAAATGCATCAAGAACGATCATCGACAATTGAGCAAGAGCCACAGCGATTTCAGCCTGACGATGTCTACCCTATGTCTGCGATGGAAAATGCGATCTCCAAAGGCATAGAGGCGGCACTCAGACGCATCCTCGTCGATAAGGATATTTTGACATCCAGGAAGCATAGTCCTCGAAGGAAAAAGAAGCAGGATGATGAAATTAGGATAGAAAGGGCCGCAGATTTGAGCCACGAAAGAGACTTCCTTCTTGTGAGAGTTGAATTTTTGACGTATATGCTGATGCTAAGCATGAAGTAGGGTGAAATCTGGCGTCTCCTCAAAGATACCTTCAGTATATCTCAAGACGCAGATTTTATTGTGCACCAGCCGGCAGATCGTGGAGATGTGTACTCATACGAGTACGAAGATGGCCCAGGCCCCAACACCCAGAATCTGGCCTTTGATCTCAAACACGGATTTAACACCCCCTGGAATGCGAAAATTCTCGATATTCTCCTTGAAGAATTGAAAAAGAGGAGTGTAGAAGAGGAGTGGCCGTTCCGGAGGTCGGATGCCTATTATAAGGCGATACTCGAAGAACGCTACAAGCGGATGCGGATGGTCTGGAGAGCAGCCCAACCAAAGGTTACAGCAAAGGGCTGCTTGGAGACTGCGGAAGAAGTGGAGGAGAGGTTGATTGCAAAAAGAGGTGAAAATCTGAAGTCGGTTCGTCAAACAACTCGTCGGCAAAATGTATGTCCGCAGCATGATCTCAAGGCTCTTCGGATACTAATGCGTCTATAGAAATATCTCCGCAGAGCAAAAGTCCTGGAGCAAGTTATTGAGCTGAAGAAAGATGGCGAGGACGACGACCTACCAGCTTGGCAGTGGCTTCAAAAACTAGTCAAGACGCTGGGAGACGGGGTATGAGTTCAGAAGAAAGTGATATTGAAAACGACGTCGAATGTGTGCTCCGGGTCAAGAACATGGCATGGCGTTGCGGGATAGAGCGAGAACTGAATATCATCGATAATCAGAGGGTCTTGGATAATGATATTTTCGCGCCCCAGGGTTCCAAACCAATGAAGAGGATACGCGCATCGGGAAATTCAATGACTGTACGGAACCCGGTCACTGGATTACCCAAGGCCCTATACAACGGCAGATGGATTGATGGTCTTACTGGAGGTCAGGTAGAAAGGTTGAATGTGTCAGATGAGACATTCCGATGGATGAAAGTTGGTGTAGCATAGCAGCGTGTTGAATATACGGTGTACGTGAACCGCAGGGAACGGAAGATAAGTCAATTCCCCCTCCACTGTATGTACGGTGGAGGGGATGACATATGTTAACAGCTGGCTGGATCGTTGCGAGAGCGAGTTAGCCATTGCCCACTCCACTGTATGTACGGTGGAGGGGATGACGTGTGTTGACGGCTGGACATGTTGGTTGATTAATGGTTGGATCTGTCAACAAATGGGCTTACCTGACTAATGGGCCAGCGTGATCTAAAGGATCGCAGTAAGCGAAGGCGGATGACCCGGAGTTGATGGCTTGATCATTCCGCGAAAAAGGATGGAGTTGGCGAGGTGGTGGGTGGTAATGGGATAGGAGACACAACAGTACATACCGTCGTGCTCCGAAGATAGGAACGATGAACGATGAACTCGATGAGCACGACAGTACATACTGTTGTGCTTCGAGGATGGGGACGATGAAGTAGCTCGAGAGAGTTGACAGTACAAAGTTCAAACTGAGTCAATGTTATGTAACAATTCCCTAATATGGGTGTTTGTGATTGTTGGGCGCTTTCGTCGCCAAAGTTCTAAGTCCTATGGAACTTAGTAACTATTACTCTAGGAGGTTCGACGGTTTGTACTGTCGAGCCTCCCATTCTCCTTGTCGACAACGACCCTTCCTCACCTTCTTCCAGGGCATGGCTGTATGTACGGTCGTGCCCGGTGTTCTCTACTTTCATCGTCACCAGACGTCTCGTCGCAGCGACCTTTCACGACCTTCTCCAGGGCATGACTGTATGTACGGTCATGCCCGTTCATCGCCACCGCCAACGTCCTAATTCTAAGTCAACATCCATCGCTTCCTGGTTCGACGTCCATGGCAGCCCTTCCCGCCCGGCGTTCTTTGCCAACGATCAGTCCACACCAAGCTCAGGTCCTCTCAGGTCGCCGCCAGCTCTCCCTGACAACAGAGTTATATCCTTGTTTGGTAGTTCTTGTAATGAACGTCATATTTTCATACAAGGCTTACTGCTGTCTTGTTATTTCATTACTGGAAATTGCGAGTTGTTTCTTTTATCGTTGTTGTTCATCTGACTCAAAAGCTTGCCTACGCAGTCGTTTCTTGCTCTCCAATTCACTCTTATCAATTCATAGAAACGACGGTACATACTGTCGTTGCTATTCGCCCCGTTCTTCATGCCTGTGTCTCGCTCACTGTTCAAACGGTGCTTCTGTGAGGAATGCATCGAAACCGGTGATCGTGCTGAGGATGGCACGCCTAAGGGGGTACTCATTGCAGAACGTCTTATGGCTGCACATTTACAACGCACCAAACGTACCCAAGCAGAACGTGCTGCCACTGGCTCTCCCCGCACGAACACCATCACGGATTTGTTAGTCTCACAGCTGGATGCACTCGCTCTTATCGACAACAAACCGCCTGTTTCTCACCCCAACCCCACTCCACCATTATCTATTACGGCTCTCGCGGATGATCTTGAGCAACTCACTTTGCTAGATCATTTTGTTGCCCGTGGATCAAGCCTGCGACGATTTGCAAGACTTGATCAATTCCCCCCATCCGCCTTTGATGAAACACGCATTCGAGGCTCAGTTTCTCCGTCAATTTTGTGGCCCAGACCCAGGTTCACTTTTTATTGATAGAGGAGATGAAGGGTGCTATGCTTTCGCCCTTTTCGTGGACTTCTTCAATCTGGAGGGCATGAATTTGCGTGGTGCCAACAAATCCTCTGGCATCATCTCTATGGCATGCTTGAATCTACCATTGGATATCAGGTATAAGCCCGAAAACATGTATCTTGCAGGAATCATCCCAGGTCCGAAACAACCGTCCCTCGAGCATCTCAATCACTACATCCGGCCACTTATTGATGACATGGTAGACTCATGGGAGCGCGGCATCAATTTTTCCAAGACTGCTTGTTTTCCCACTGGCCGGCTCGCTCGCAGCGCTATTGTTTTGGCAGTTTGTGATCTTCCTGCCGCTTGTCATCTTGCTTCTTTAGCTGGAACCAGTAGCCATTTTTATTGTAGCGCATGTAATTGCTACCATAAGACCACGTACGGTAGAGTGGACTTCGAAAGCTGGAAACCTCGTGATAAAGATGAACTCCGGAAGTTCGCTGAGCGGTGGAGGGACACTGCGACAACCTCCGAACGAGAGAAACTATTCAAAGCTCACGGTGTGCGCTATTCAGAGATGTGGTGTTTGCCATACTGGGATCCCTCACGCCAGCTTGTTGTCGACCCGATGCATTGTATATTGGAAGGTTTAGTCCAGCATCACTCTCGTACCCTTCTCGGTTTGACTACAGCAACCACTTCATCTTCATCGACTTTACCCCCTCCGGCCTTTTCATGCGACTTAGGCGATATGCCTCCGGGGATGACTTCGAAGGAAATGACTCAGGTCGCTGCTATATGCACCCTTCTTGTTTCCCAGTTGTCGTCCGATGACGAAAATCTGGATAACCTAAAAAATTCGCTGTTTCGCAAGAATACGGGACCTCTCAAGTTTGTTTGCGAGGCCTTGCGATGCGCTCCCCAGAAATCTAGTAGATTGTTCAAAATCGACTACGTCAAAGCTCTCGTGGAATGGGTAAGTTCTTAATATGTCTACTTTGTTGCGACTTTTTTATGTTTGTTCTCAGCGCTGTGGAAAACCTTTTGCTGCTCCTGAGAAGGAGCTTCAGCTTGGTTCTCTAGATGCCCTTCATCGTGTCCGAGATGTCATCCAACAAATAACCATTCCATCTTGGTTTACTTCAGTCCCAAGCGATTTCGGAAGCGCATCTGCTGGGACGATGAAAGCGGACGAATGGCGCTCTCTAATCACCGTCTACATTCCTATTGCCCTCGTGAGCTTGTGGGGGGCCGGTACCTCGCATCCTTCCGATGAAGTCGGCACTCACCTTAGAGCTGTTCTCGACCATACTATGGAACTTGTTTGCGCGGTGTATCTCACGTGCGCCCGAACAACGACTGTAGAGAGAGCACACGCGTATCGCTCTCACATTGCGCTTTATGTTGGAAATTTGAAGAAGATATACCCTAACATCGCTCTGCGTCCAAATCACCACGCTGCCTTCCACATATACGACTTTCTACTCCTATTTGGCCCGGCCCACTCTTGGTGGTGCTTTCCTTTCGAACGTTTGATTGGAATACTTCAGCGTCTTCCAGTAAACCATAAGACTGGTGAGTTTTTACGGAACACCAGTGTAATAGCGGGACTGACTTTTCAAGGCGAGTCGGAAACTACCATGTTATACTCATTCATCAAAACTTCAAAACTTCACCGTTGGCTCAGTTGACCTGACTGTTCGCCGGCTATTCAAGAGTGCAAATTTCTGTTTGACAGCACGTATGCTCCCAAGAGCGCTGGAACTCTCGGTGAAGAACTTGCTGAAGATCCTTTGGACGACAGTTTACAGGCTCCTTCCTCCGCTGTAGCTGTGGCTGTTCCTGAAGCCTTGTTTGCGCTTATCAAACGACGCACAGCAATATTACGCGCACGACTAAAATTCAACGGGATTGTCTATAGCAGAGCCTCTACTCACGTCGGGAATAGTCAAGTTTTTTATTATTCTCAGGGTGACCGGTTATCGTCCCCTGTCCCCGGCAGTATCCAACATATCTATGCTACACCCACGGGTGAACTGGTGTTTGCTGTCCACAAGCTCCTCCCGCGTCATGATCAGTCCATTGATCCATTTGCTATGTATCCTCATTTTCCCGCCAAAATGTACTCATCAAGCTCAAGTAGTCATTTGGAAAATGTCAAGGTATCCTGGGTTGTTAGTCACTTTGCTCGATGGGCAGTTTCGAGTGATACTGTAGTCATACTATCTCTATCTCGTGTAAGTACAATTCACCTCGAGAAATCACCGGTGTCTAACTACTGTCAAACAGGATTGATTTTCAATTTCACTCTACTACATAGTTTTGCGTACATTTACAATATATAAGCTGTCCACCCCGTCATTTGAATAAGAGTGCGTTAACGCGTGTTTCTAACCGAAAGGCATCAAGCGGCTTGTGTCTATAACTTATCGTCTAGTCCCCTAATATTTAGCATCTCAAACTCAAGTGGGCGATGATGTTGTAAGTGGGCGATGATTCAGCCGTGAGTGGGTGATCGTCGGGCGATCGGTTTTATCTAGAGATAAAACTTGATGATTTATTTTCACATTTTATTGTCAGGGGGCATTTTGAATTTTAACGCCCGTCTACATGACGGTCTAAACTTCATACATGAGTAGATGTTCAGTCACGTGCTAAAATTGAATTTTTTTTGAGTCTTAAGTGTGAAGTTTCATTTCGAAGTTTATGCCAGCATTAAAGATATATTTATATTTCTTGTTGTCATTGACATTCAGACAGTAAGAAAATGTTCGCTGATACTTTATATTTCTCTTGTCATGCAAGACCTCTTTAACATTTGAAATTTTACATCCGCTAAGACGACAACCTAAATATTAAGTATTATCTTGACATTTCGCACGACATTCAAACCAGTCTTAAATATTCGGATCCCCGATGTGCATCCTCCCCCTCGAAATCTGCAAAACAAGCAATTTCCTTCCGGACTTACATATGTCGCCATTTCAATGGTTATTAATAAGGTTCGTCCACGGTCGATATCTGATTCCAGATAACCAGTTTGTACACGTTACGCGGCGATGTCAAAATAGTAGGTCCGACATTGTACCCGTTGAAAGGTATCCGAGTCTTTTGTTTCTGTGTTTTGTGCATGTAGAATAGTTGAATGCATCCAGCGCCATAGTTTTCTTGTATTAGGATATCATGCACCCTTTCGTCACGCTGAATAATAGAAAAAGCTCAATGTATTGCGCGCAGTCAGATACAAGATATATTGTCAAGACTAATATACGAAAATATGAATTATAATACGGGTGACCAATAACTCTCAAGACATCTCAGACGGTGGCACTAGTAGGTACTTTTTTTTTCCTGTAAGAATGGTCAGTGGTTCAGATCACTTCATAAGAAGAAATACACAGTACTTAGCGATGGGCTCCCCACCCACGTCTGGCCCACGTTTACGGCCCTTTTTCCCCACTCCAGGAGCATTTTCCTTCTCCCGCAGTTCGGTGAGCGCTTGAGCACCAATGGTATTTGCTGTCTCGTTACGGGTGGATGGTTTTGGTGGACGCGCAGACTTGCGGGTGATGGTTTCAGACTGATGGGCAGGAGCTTCGGGTTTACCTTTCTTAGATGCCTTCACACCCGACGCCTTCACACCAGAAGCCTTCGCACTGGACACCTTCACACCCGATGTCTTTGCACCGGACGCCTGAGAGTTTCCTCGAGGCAGACATTCTGGTGCAGGAGAGTTTGCCACGTGAACTGGTGGCAGCGGGGGTAAGGTATCCGAAGGGTGAGAGATAGCAGGAGGACTGCCTAGCGGGGGTAAGGTGTCCGAAGGGTGAGAGCTAGCAGGAGAACTGCCTAGCGGGGGTAAGGTGTCCGAGGGGTGAGCGCTGGCAGGAGAACTGCCTAGCGGCGGTAGGGTGTCTAAAGGGTGAGAGCTGGCAGGAGAACTGCCTGATGGCACAGGCGGCTCTGAAGGATGAGGGACGGAAGACTGACTCGGCGGATAATTATATGGCTGGGGGTAGCTAGGGACATGACCGGAAGTCTGATAATTCTCGAATGCATTGTACTGTCCAGTCGGAGGAGTCCAGTAATTGTAATTGTTGAAGAGCAGACTGCTGAGATTCGCCAGATAAGCGTCATTGCTGTGGAAGTTGGTGGTGTCCAAGAAGTTTGAGTTGCCATCATGCATGGCAAGATTCGAAGGATCATGCATGTTGATATTCTGGAACGTTGAACGATCCTCGGGCTGGACGGAGCCATGCATGGCGTAGTTTGGGGAATAAATGTCAGGGATCCGCTCTTGAGCATTCTGCTTCCCGTCCATCTCCCCGTCCAAAGCATCCCCCTTCTGTCCCTTGGATACCTCTACTTCATTCTCCGGCTCATCTGCAAACGGGTCCGCGTCCACTTTGTCTTGGTCTTCATGCTCTTCTGCCTCGACCTCGCCCTCATCCTCGCCCTCGCTCTTGTCCGTGTCCTCTCCCTCAGGTTCGGGGGAGCTATATCCTAAATCATTATCATGTAAGTACAATCCTCATCCATCGCAAACTATTCACTTGCCTTGTACGCCTTGAAGGAACTGCAGATATGTTCCAAGAAAATTTTCCTTGAAGTCGGGCAAACACTGTGGGGCTGAATGTCCAAGCCTCGTGGTACCTACATCAATGCTAGTTACACAGTGAGTACTTGATTTTTAGGCCATGTAAAGCCAGACTTACGATGAGACAGTGATTGTATTGTTGTTTGAGGGATCCGGCCCACCCATCAACACCAAGAACGAAAATTTAGTGCGTTCCGCGAGGTACGTCAAAATGGTGTTGAAAATGGCAGGTAAGTTTTCCTGCGTTCTGTCAAACGTGTTACTAAATTATAAAATGATGCAGTTAGGGAAAACGTACTCAAGCAAGTCCTCCGTGGTCAATTCCTCCTCCTCATTGTAATCTTCCAGTGTTTCGTCATCATCTTCACCATCCTCGTTTGACTTCTTGGACTTCTTCTTAGCCTTCATCCTGGCCTTGACATCAGCAATTATGGTTGCATCTGCCTCCCACTCCCAGCATTGACGTTGTGTCGGTAGGGGTTGGCCAGGGGCTAGGCCAGGGGTCTGCTAGAGGTGCCAGGGGTCTTGCCTGGACCTCGAGGCAGCTAGATAGATACATATAGCGCATGTTAGTAGATAGACTGCACCCATTCCATGACCTTCTTCCCATCTGTCTGGTCTGAGTCCCATGGATCACTATCCATGGTCTCCTTAGTCGTACCGACTCAACGTGCCATGTCTCGGACGATGGTAAGCCTTTCACCTCGTGTCGTTGAGCCACGTTCACTGATAGCGGCTTCCACACTTGGGCGAATGCTGGTTTTGTAATATAGGCGGGAATACATCTCGGCTTCACTCAGGGCTCTCGCACCCCGAGGTTGGAGGAGGTCTTTAAGTAGACGAGTCGCCCTATCAGATGATTGGGCGGCTTGACCTTTGCGGGAGGCAGAACGCGCTGAATGCCATGATACCCACGTTCGTAATTGCTTCATTTAGTTAGTACCTCGAGGTCATCTTAATATTAAGTAACGGCACGCACCTTCTGATGTTTCTGACTGCCTTCCCCATTATGTCCGATTGCACCACATTCAGAGCCTCGTCTTCAGGGAGGTCTGGCCAGAGCTCCTTACGTATGGGCCATTTCTCCTCCCATTGTTCATAGACTGGCGGCCAGAACTTCACGTAGCTCGCTTTAGAAGAACATTTTGAATAACCAGGAAGGTGACTAGTCAGCCACTCCTTTTGTTCCTTTGAAGTCCATTCAGTAGCGACCATCTAATATATGTCATTCATATGCCATGAAAATAAAATGTTTACGCGCGCACCTTTTACACCAAGTATTTATAAATGCTATATGTTTAGCCGACGTGCAAAAATATAAAATTTGACTTCATAGCTCCATCAAGCCACACGGCAATCGCCGAATTTACATTTCATACCTCCATCAAGCCACAAGGCAGTTTCCGAATCTACACACCAGCAAGCTCACTTAAGGCACCAGCACTTATTAAAATGTGAAATTATGAAATTAAGACTGATCTATACAAGTACGAGTTCACTACGCAATAATGACATCAGGTGCCAGCTGATACCTGAGAAGCCACCGACTATGTGCGGATTTAATGTCCTCGTCCTCAAAAACACGCAGGAGAACGTCCTCGAGGGACAGTATGACTTGGCGGCATTCCGTACTATCACCTCCGCTTGCTCTAATTGCGTCCTCAGCTTCCTGTGAAATATTGAGTGCGTCCTGAATGGGCTGCCGGGACTCTTCCGAATGATTCCCACCGATGTACTGCAATGTCAAGTTATCTAGGAACCTATGAGTGGAACCGTTGATTAGCTTGCGAAATCTCGTATCTGGGTCAGTTCTGAATTGTAAAAGTGAGCTTCAAATTGTCACAGATTATGATATGAAACATACGAGCTATGTTCACCCTCTTCTGCACAGTTCCGAGTCAAGCTCACGGCGTCATCGCTCACGGCATCATCGCAGGTGCGATGACGCCGTGAAGCTGTATTACTAGTAGATAAACCCCTGGACTTGTTTTAGTGCACAGAATAATTGAAATAAATTTACTTACTTGGTCGTGTTGTATTTTAATCGCATCTTCTACAAGATGGCGGCTTTATTTCTGTGTGAGGATTGAATGATAATTTTCCACGACGAAAATGAAAACGAACATACTTCTCGTAGTATGTCTTTCGATATATCTTGGCGGCCTCTCGGCGGTCTTCTACTGACTGGTGCAGTTTGCGTCATGCCATGTAGGAATATTAATATTGAAGGAAGAAAGGTCAAATAGTCTGAAGAGATGTTTGAAGAGATGTATGTGTGCACTTGTGAATTAGTGTAATGGTGTTGTGACGTCTAATACTCGTTTGAGTTGCGAGTCCGTTCACACAATCCAAAGTTCAAGAATTCACACTCAACGAACTATTCACTGTACAAAGTATGTAGATTAGCGAAGGTATCAATGTATCATACGAAGTCCCATGCAGAAGAAGGGCGATACATCATGTTAATGAGGCGTTGTCCATGTATTTTCCCTTAGCGCAGATTCTTGGGAGATCTATTTATCGATATCGTGTTCTGCTACCCAGCATTCCAACTGAACCATTGTCCTACCTTGTGCATTATATATACGACATCTACCATAGATAGTTGAATCACGCATATGTTCGATCAAGAAAATAAAATTGCTGCGACTCATACAAAAAGACAGCTACATTAAGTACAATTCCCGCGTGCCGTGTATCAATATGCGATCCTTTGCCGTTCACCCCAAGTACTGGCAGTTTCCGCGCTCGATGGCTGCGTGAATGCGTGCTATACCCACTTCAATAGACGGGCAACGGCTTTGGATGGAACCGCTGACACCCGTGACCTGGGGGGAAGTATCTTCCCTGTTGATTCCTTGTCAGTATATACAATAACTTACGCGCAAAATATAGTACTTACCACGTAGACAAAACACCAACACGTTTGCCCTTAGTCACACAGTAGAACGGTGCTTGAGCGGACGCATGAGGAATCTCATATTGGAAGCCTCGGTATGAAACGAAACTGGGCGGGAACGTAACAGGGTCTGCGTAGGTGGGAGTAACAGTGGTAGGCACCAGAGTGGTGGTGGTGGTGGTGGGAGTAACAGCGGTAGGCACCGGAGTGGTAGTGGTGGGAGTAACAGTGGTAGGCACCAGAGTGGTGGTGGTGGTGGTGGTGGTGGTGGGGGAGTTTCCAGAAGGTAGCGTTGGTGAGATATTGGTGGGGGGAGGTGGAGTCTCTGCAGGGATTACGTCGCTCGTAGCATGGTCAGCGTGCACTCCTGCCTCCGCCGCTTCATCAGCATGTTCAGGGATATGAACAGGAGGTGACGCTAATTGAGTGGAGGGCTCGCCGGAAGTGATCGCTTGTATGACCGTAACAATGGTGTTTGCAGTGACAGGACTCATGTTGAGACCCATGAGTGCTGCCACCAGAGTATCTGCAGAGAGTAAGCGCATATTCAAAACAACAAGTCATAGTAAGCTTACCGACTGCATTGTTAGAAGACGCTGAAATTGAGTTGGTAGACGTCATCTAGAAAAGCAATTGATACTGAATTTGGAGATGTTGGATGTTGAAAAATACACCTACTGTTTGCTCATTTTTATAGACGCTGGGCAGGTCGTGATAGATTCTCAGGGGGAAGTGTGTGCTGTGCATGGTACATGCATGAATGATGGTGGGCACGAGTAATGGCAAGTGACTTGTCCAAAATGGGCAGAAGCATCTGAATTCAACAGATGTAAACAAATGCATTCGCATTTGCTTCTTCGATCCACCATTGGCATTGTCTATGTAATATGATTCTTCTCAGATTTACAGGTCAGGATGAGTACCCTTGCCCTCCTCTATCTACTATGGGGAAGAAAAAGCAAAAACTGGTGCGTCATACAGCTGAGCAACTCACAGACGCGCCTCCAACCCACATCCACACGGCTTCAATTTACACGTTTCAATCCGGCAAGCCATTAGTGCGCACTGAGTCCCTAACTGGTGTCAACATACCTCCAGTTTCTCTCCATGACGAGGATCCACCATCAGCTCGCAACCAATTCCAAATATATGATCCTGGCGATTTTCTGGAGTATATGCCCATCCCCGATGATGATGTTGAGACTGAGACTTCCAAGAGGAAAGGACAGCCGGCGTAAGCATTTTTTCGATACTTACAACATCTTACTCATTGAGTATGTAGGATCACCCCCTTGCAGCATGGCTGCCAGAATGTCCAACATTTTTGGACGAAATGATTCGCCTCGAAGGCCGCGGAGAATATATTGAGGATTCTCTATGTGGACACTGCCAAAAAAGTGCTCGGACCATCCGATGTACAGACTGCTTCTTACCGGAGCTCTGTTGCCCTCCATGCGCTGTAGAAAGGCACCGACATTTGCCATTGCACCGTCTTCAGGTGATGCCCGAGATCTCATCTCACATGGTTGTATCAGCTGACATCCCTTACGTTTGTAGCGCTGGAATGGCCATTACTTTGAACGAATATCCTTAAAGACGTTAGGGCTATGCATCCAGTTGGGCCATCGTATGGACGACACTTGCTGCAATCCTCAACGAGCATTCAATGATGATTTCGTAATCATCGATACTGAACGGGATACACGAAGTAGGATTAGATTTTTGTGCTTGCGGGGCCATGCAGACCCATGTCAAACAGCTCCTACGAAGCACTGACTTTTTCCGGCAACCGTAACCGATCCTGAAAACTGCGGCTACATTCAACGTCCTCGAGCAATACCACAAGCTGTCGTTTGAATCAAAAGCATCAGCGTTTGAATTCTATCATTAGCCTTGCGCTGTTTATCGGACAACGTTGGCATTGATCCGCCAAAGGTATCTAATTTACTAAATTCACATTTATTACAAGATCTAATAGAAGCCTTAGGACCGCTACCCAACCTTCTTACAGTGTAGTCCATGAGTGGCGGATCATCAATTACTCAAACATTTTGCCCGTGGTCACTGCCCAGATGGCGTGGGGACAACTGAGCCAGGACAGTGCGCAGTGCTCTGTCCTGCATGTCCCCAACCCGGAAAAAATATTCCCGAGGATTGGAAAGATGCCCCGCCTGATAAGCGGTGAGTCTTATATGATTCCATGGTTATAGTGATTTTTCTTATCAGAAGGTAGATGGCTTTATGCCTTGTTTGTCGGTATTGACACAAACTTCCGTCTGAAGCGGAAGTTCGTATCGAGTGACAGCATCGATCCTGGAATCAGTAAGGGATGGTCATATTTCGTAGATGAGCGGGCATACAAGGGGTATCTAGATGATCACAAAGACCGAAACCAGGAGGTAAGTTTCTCAAATTGTTTTATCAATTCGTGCTACCACTAACTTGGATACCTATAGCGCAGTACATGTGCTAGTCACAATGCCGTCAACATGGCTGATACGAAGAATGCCAGAGGCCTTGCCGCAACAGGCGTCGGGACAGTAGATTGTGCTCGACATAATATGAAGCTTCGTAACGCAGTTGGTGACTTACAAAAAGGCGAGAAGTATGTATTCCTCATCATTCATCTTGTCGGCTACTGTCTAACAACACTTTGTAGATATATAAATATGGACTATCTCTTTTTCTCTGCAATGAGCCACAACGAAGTCACTGTC
Source organism: Suillus clintonianus (assembly GCF_016758775.1). Lineage (NCBI taxonomy): Eukaryota > Fungi > Basidiomycota > Agaricomycetes > Boletales > Suillaceae > Suillus > Suillus clintonianus. The sequence continues at coordinate 50,697 of NW_024539367.1, forward strand.
CTCAATGTTTCGTACGACATTGCATGCCAATGGTCCAAGCACTTGCGGTCACGGATGATGACACTTCCTTCCAGATTTTATTTGGATTTTAGCAGCAAGGCAATCACCTTTCTCGTCCCAAAGTTCCATTTACCTGCCCATATCGAGCAATGTCAAATCGACTTTTCATTTAATCTCTCACGGTATGTTGGCCGTACTGATGGCGAAGCTCCAGAACGTGGGTGGGCCAACATTAACCCGATCACATCAAGTACGAAGGAAATGGGCCCAGGCTCTCGGCGGGACACACTCGATGATTACTTCGGTGACTGGAATTGGAAGCGTTGTATATGGCTTGGTAAGTGTTGATTATGTTTTGAGTTGTTCATAATCTGATGGGATTACTCAGGACGACTGCTTGCTCGCAAGCTAGTGGACGCGATCGAGCAAAAGGCCAAGCATCAACGGGAGCTCATTGAACTTGAGAGCTGCCTGAAAGCACAGGATATTTCACAATGGAGAATCGAGGTCGAGGCTTGGGAGCAGGATCACTCACAGACTAATCCATTCCAAGTCTGTGTAGCACGTACGTTCTTTTTTATCGTTTCAAGTACTTTGCGCTGACTTTTCATTAGCCGAGACACATGCTGCTGTGCAGTTGGAGCTCGCACGTATTGAAGCTGCAGAACTTGAATCCGGCACAAACATCTCTCTTCACGCAGATGTCTCTCCCTCCATCCTAATCAGCTCTGGTATTGATTTGGAAGATCAACAGTACGTAGCCTCACTGGTAGCTCTGCGATATACTAATAGGTCATAGGCGACGTTTGTCTCTTGAGATTGCGGCACTCGGTGTGCATGCGACTGATCACCAACTTGCAAAGGCCCAGCAGCATACCAACTCGTTACGAAGGAAAATCGAAAGTTGGCAAGATATTCAGCTACTTTACATGCCGTTTGTATCACTCCTGCGCGGCAGTGAAGAACCATGTTCCCCCGCCAGTTCTACACCCGTCGAAGCTTTCCAGCTGTGGTTACCATCTGCGGTCGGCCCTGACACACAGTGTGCGATACAACTTCGTACTTTAGAATGGAAACTATGCTACGCTCAAGCAAACAACGCCCTAAAGGACATCCGGAATCTGCTACGTCTCCGTTCTCACCTATATAAATTCAAGGATAGCCATATTGTTGCCAGGTGGCAAATACACGCGCAAGAAGTACAATCAGCAAGGCTGATGCCAAAGTCAACATGGCCGCTGAGCGTTACGAAGTCGCGAGGGCAGCGCTTGCAAATTTAGCACGAATTCTCAACGAGGATCGGACATGGATGGAGGTTTTCAAGCCTCTCAATCGGAGCAAGGACCTGAAAGCACTGAAGGATATGTGGGGGAAGGAGACAGAGGGGACATGGCACCTTTCTTGGATTTGGAAAACACCAGGAGTATCAGAGAACGCCAGTGTTGGGCTGCATGATGGTAAGACCGGCCTTTTTTTGGAAGACGCTCTGATCCATACGCTCTCCAGCTCTTCATATTGAATGGTGTAAGGCTCGTGCGCGTGCGATGCGATGGGAAGAGGAGGTTGACTTACTGAAGGAGGAACAACAGCGGGTCATAGCATTCTTGGACTGGCAGGGAGGTTGGTGGCAGAGTCAGCGAGAGCGCCGTGACTCGGAGTCCCTGGATGATACATTGAGGGAAGGTTTGGTGGCTTACGCTGAACGCCAGGCATCACTGCGTTGGCAGCTGTCGACTCATTTTCAGATCTTGTGGTCTCCTCCTACCCTCCCGACCCCACCTGCGGGCACGACAACGTAGATGACAGTAGCTCGTTTCATTTCGGTCCATGCAATGTAGTAATGTTCGTACTAGTTGAATCTATGTTTTTTTTGGACGACATACACCGTCCATCACTAAGCACTCATCATGTATGACATACTCATACTAACGTGCACATCGTGCATGACATACTAACGTGCACATCGTGCATGATAGCAAATGGATCATGTATGACCATGCAAAACTTACTCAAGGTATCATGCATCATGCATGACAGGCGCACGAGGTGGGATCATGCATGACAAGCGTTCGAGGTGGGATCATGCAAGAATTACTCAGGGTGTCATGTATGGCAGGCGGGTATCATATATCATGCATGACAGGCACGCGAGGTGGGATCATGCAAGAATCACTCAATGTGTCATGTATGACAGGCGCTCGTATAATACAGTGAGACTATATGTACTAATCATGCATGAATTACATACTAGAATAGCAGTAAAACATGCATGAGGCCTGTACTATAGTAACAGTTATATCATGCACGAAGGCCACAGCATCAGGTGGGTAAGCTTCTAAGGTGAGAGCCGAAGAAGGGTTTCGTGTTCGACGGTTAAGTCTAGATGAGGGATCGGTATCGACTCAAAGACAAACGGTCTAAGAGAAGAAGTATCGACTCAAGGATAGCGATCCAAGAGTATAGAGGGTTCGTGATCAGACTCAAGAGAGTTAACTCGAGAAAATATACAAGTCAAGGTAAAACCCAGTAGAATCAAGTTAAGGAATAATAGTACAAAGGGATCAACTATATATAGGGAATGACTACAGTGTTCAGGGCCGGTCAGGTAATCGTACAAGGGTCAAGAAAGATATATCGGGTAGGCACGAGCAGGCAGGAGTCCATGCGGTCAGGGATAGGGTTCTGTGGGAACATCAAGGGAAAAGGAAGTAGGGCCATGAGGCCATAGATCAAGGGTCCAAAGGAAGCGTCTAGCTTCTGTCAGGGTTGGCGGGGATCAAGAAGTAAGGGAAGCATCCAGCTTTTGTCACAGAAGGTCAGGGTCGGCGGGGATCAAGAAGTATGCATCAAGCATCATGGTGAATCGTGAAGAGGTGAAGGTGTGACGTCGTGACAAGGTGAAGAGGTGAAAGGGTCAGAAAAAGATAGGGGTGCCATGTTACTGTAACACTCAGCGGATTTGTGAGTCTCAGTCTGCGTATCATGGCCTGGTATATATGCATATATTCACATTGTCACATTTATTACGAGTTAAATGCAGATTTACGGAACTCGTTTGCAGTCTTTAGACTCTTCCTGTCAAGTCTCTAGAGCCCGACTGTCGAGGTCTTTGTCTTTGACGAGGACGCTCGTTATGACACCACAGTGCGCCTGCATCTAATATCCCCCTAAATTCAGCCTGCTGGAACCGCTCATGTTAGCTCCTACTCTTCGCTTTGCCTCAATTTCGACTCTCGATCGCTTGCTCTTGCCCGGTGCTCTTTCGCTTTCCTTCAGCTGGTTCTTGTCTCGTATGTTTTTTCACGCCTTTGTGATACATGATTCTTGCACGTATCATCTTCATGGTGCTCTCGTTCTCACCGCCCTTCGTTTTGGTTACCGCGATCAATGTTCATGTTGTACTGTACAATGTACACAATGAACCACATATTTGGTCGAACCCAGCTCTCATATTTCTGAACCCCTTGTTTGCTAAGTGCGACGGGAACATAAATGGCCACAGAATGACCGGAACAGCGATGTTCTTCTGTTCATTCAGCTTCTTAATCTGCTATGAGGAAGCACCAATGAACATACTTCAACAGAATCCACTCCACATGACGCACGCGCATCTCTGATGGAAGTTTCAAAAACGATATTCCTGGTCCATGATTACGTTCAGCTCTTCAGTGAGTCTTTGGCTCGGATAACCCTCAACTCGGACTGGATGCGGTATAGAATAGAATACAAAGCATGATCTACTGTACACTCGGTGTTGTTACGACAACGGTCGTAGTCGGACTGGGATGGGTAAGCGAAGGACGACGGTCCTAAGCTATCGTGTCGTGTATCGGTTGAACGTCAATATACCTGGTAGCCTAAGCCGTCAGGTTGTGACAGAACAGAAGGGGAGGTAAGCTTCTAAGGCAGCGACCGAAGAAGGGTTTCGTGTTCGACGGTTAAGTCTAGACGAGAGATCGGTATCGACTCAAAGACAAACGGTCTAAGAGAAGATGTATCGGACTCAAGGATAGCGATCCAAGAGTATAGAGGTTTCGTGATCAGACTCAAGAGAGTTAACTCAAGAGAATATACAAGTCAAGGTAAAACCCAGTAGAATCAAGTTAAGGAATAATAGTACAAGTGGATCGACTATATATAGGTAAGGATCACAGTGTTCAGGGCAGGTCTGTTAATCGTACAAGGGTCAGGAAAGATATATCGGGAAGGCATGAGCAGGCAGGAGTCCATGCGGTCAGGGATAGGGTTCTGTGGGAACATCAAGGGAAAAGGAAGTCAGGCCATGAGGCCATAGATCAAGGGTCCAAATGGAAGCGTCTAGCTTCTATCACAGAAGGTCAGGGTCGGCGGGGATCAGGAAGTGCATCAAGCATCATGGTGAATCGTGAAGAGGTGAAGGTGTGACATTGTGATGGGGTGAAGGGTCAGGAAAAGATAGGGGCTCCATGTTACTGTAACAGGTGTCACATTCAAACTCTAACTGAAATCTCCATAATGGATCAATTGCCGGAATACAATCAACACAGTACTAAGGTCTGCAAGTGTTGATTTTAGTAAGTGCGGGGAACGGAAAGAACATTGAAGAGACTCACCCCTCTCGGCACTCTTGCCAGTGTTGTCCATGTGCCATGCGGCTCAGGTCAACTTCAGGACCCCCTCTGGGTATCACTAATGCAGTCCCAGTACTATAAAATGAATGTCGAGAAGCAGGTGGTACCCAGAATAACAGCCGATGCTTGGGCCCTACCACCCATCCACTGTCTGTTACAGTGGCCCCACCTATTTTCCCATCATCACGCTTCCCTGAACTATTCTTGCTATCGTTGACTGCTTATCAACATGCGCTGCATGAACATTCCAGATACTTCTGTTTATTCTCGTTATCTCTGACTGCTTATCAACATGCATTGCATGAACATTCTAGATAGTTCTTTGACGTTCTTCCTGATTCCTTTTTTACTTCCAAAGTCGGCTTGGTCCGTGCCTCTTTTGTTCCCTATAAATACTGCGATAGTTGTACTTGTATTTCTCTAACTTGAATCTACTTGGTTCTCTCTGATACTTGATCATCTTCTGAGGAAGATACTTGATTCCGATCTAGCTCTTATAGAGACTAGTCTATACTTGAACTTCACTTAGAGGGAGAGCCCCTCAAGTGTCTGAACCGAACGTCGTAACACGAAGAACTCCTTTATTGGATTAGTTACACAAGAACTATCCAAGTCGTAACACTGTCATCATTCAGTGACAAGGGGTTCAAACTGTGGTCGTCATGGGATTCTCCCTCCATTAGCTCAGAAGTGTCATACAGCGCATGGATGGAGTTGGGTGAGAAGCAAATAAAGTGATTGTCTGTCAATGGCTGCCTTGTCACTGCAAGCCACAGCCGAACAGTCGTATCCTGTGAACCAGAGACGATGCGAGTTCCATCCAGCGAGAACGAGACTGAATGAACTGAACCAGTGTGCCCCCGCAGGGGCTCACCGACTGGCTGCCCCATCGCTGCATCCCACAGCTGAACAGTTTTATCCTCCGAACCAGTGACAATGCGAGTTCCATCCGGCGAGAACGAGACTGATGCAACCCAATCAGTGTGCCCCCGCAAGGGCTCACCGACTGGCTGCCCCGTCGCTGCATCCCACAGCTGAACAGTCTTATCCTGTGAACCAGTGACAATGCAAGTTCCATCCGGCAAGAACGAGACTGATCAAACCCAATGAGTGTGCCCCCGCAAGGGCTCGCCGACTGGCTGCCCCGTTGCTGCATCCCACAGCTGAACAGTCTTATCCCAAGAACCAGTGAGGATGTGAGTTCCATCCGGCGAGAACGAGACTGATGCAACCCTGTCAGTGTGCCCCCGCAAGGGCTCACCGACTGGCTGCCCCGTCGCTGCATCCCACAGCCAAACAGTGTTATCCCAAGAACCAGTGACAATACGAGTTCCATCTGGCGAGAATGAGACTGAATTGACATAACTCGTGTGCCCCCTGATCACAGTCTGAACAGCCGGCCAGTTCATATCACGTCCAGATACTGCACGAAGAGTATTTGGAAACCATGCAGAAAGCATTCTTGATAGTGGAGAGTTGATAGGTGAGAATGGGAGTGCTGATACATACAGATGTGGTGTGCTGTGTAAAATCATGCCGCCGAAGACTTGAATAAACCTCTATACGTCTATCGCAGTCAACGAGATGTCTTTGAATTCGGAATGGCCCTGTGGTTGTGCGTGAGCGCTGCATCTGGCACTCAATGGCAATCTACTCACCTTCAGCCACTGGGGAGTGAGTGAAAGGGCAGGAACTGCACCGCTAAGCGCATCGATGAGGGTGAGTGACTTGAGCCAGAAAAAAAGCCGCTCGTGATCGAAGAATGCTTTCACTTCTTTCACAAGCTCCTTCTCGAAGACTGTGGATTGTACGTGGGAAGTCCAAAATCAAAAGAATAGGACAGATGTGGGGGAATATATTTTGCAACTCGTTCTCGCAGCCCTGGATCTTCGCAATTAGGAAGATATGAAGACGTTAAATGACATATATTGAAGCGAAGACCGTGTTCCATCACTCAAAGTGATGTGAATGCAAGCTTGTGTTGCGCCTTCGACACGTCGATGAAAAACTCTTTACTGTACTCTTGGTCTGTCAGGAAATCAAGGAAGGATGCGTGAAGGGGTCGGATTGGGGAATCTGGGTTGGTGGTGCCGCTGAGAAGGGAACCCATGTATTTTACCATGAGCCCCACGTCGTAATGATCCTCTGGGGTTGGAAAATGGAGCCTCATGTCGTTCAGGGAAGCCAAAGGAAGGGGTTCAGCTGTGCCTAAAATTTGTTGCATCACTGAGTGAAATCTCGCTAGTGCTGTCAAATTCAGATTCTGCGATTGCTGGACATTGGAAGGCAGATCCTTGTGCATGATGTTTGATAAAATGAGGTGATAAATGTCGTACAACAGCATGCTTCTTCCAGCAGGATCGCGTGACACCACAGCGGCATAGCAATCCATTGCAGATAATCCAGGATGACATTCTGTAATGTACCCGCAGGCAAGACGCGCCCACTCGAAGAGTCCGTCGGCCTTCTCAGCAAGGACTGTACACTGTCTGTCTTGGAAACCTAACCCTTCCAGCTCCTTGGATATGTAAGCTTCGATGTCGCGCATTGCGAATGCTGCTGGGATATCATCCATCAACATATGGTGAATATGTTGAACACCATGAAACTCCTCATTGATGTCACTGAGTGGGCGAGAGGTAACAATGAAGCGAAAGTTGTTTGGGAGGTCTGTGATTTTGGGAACAGCAGTGTCGCGATGTTTACCAGCTAGAATGCGGAGGAGGTCTTTCTGTGTCTTTTCTCCACTGCTCTTGTCCAGTGCATCAATCATGATCACGATGGGTTCTACAGTTGACCCAGATGACTTCCTCAGTGGTTTAATAAGAAGTTTTCGCCACTGCTGGATGATATCTGCTGTAGTCTTGAGCGAACTCGAGTTCTGGACTGCATCTGCCAATGCCCGCCTCATTTCCGGGTCACGGTCAGCTAGGTCGCGTGCGATTGTGGAAAAGATCTTTTCATGGCGACGATCTGCTTCTCGCTCGCGGTCAAAAGAGAAACATGAACCAAGCCCTCCCACGTCGCTGAACGACTTAGCGATGGTGTGGGCGATGGCCGATTTTCCCTTGCCTGCAGGGCCAGATAACCACAGCACCCCTGGAACATTGTCCCCGGTGCTGTTGACCCATTCTGTGATCTTGGAAAGGATTTCTGTGTGTGTCCCTTCAAGGCATTGTTTCCTGGTGTCTAGTCCTGCGGCCACTGCATAAGTTATACCGTTGAGGTCCAGTGTTTCTCCTGGAAAGATATGAATATATGTCAAGTCACAAGCACGTCTTAACCCTTACCCGCACGGTGTATGTGTATAGCTACGTCGTGAGCAACTTGGTCCTGGAAGTTTTGCATGAGCTTATCCAACACGTCGCTGTACTGTTGAATCATATCATTCGTTTCGGAGATGACGTTCCTTCTGAGTCGGTTCCCTGTAATAATGGTAGAAAGCTTGAAACAGTACAAAGCATAAAGGCTTGTAAGACCCACAAAAGTTCTTGGTCTCCGCATAATTTTTGATAAAATGGGCGCATTCATGGATCTGCTGAGAGATCTGCTCAAGGATAATGCGCATTGACGAGATTCGGCCAAGCATGTTGCCTTGTGTCACGAAGCTGTAGACTTGACCCAACTTCTCAAGAAGTTTGAGTACCGCGTCGTCGCGATCCACTTGAGCTAGAATAATCTGGACAAATGGTTGCTGAGTGGGAGTTAGGAAGAGGACAAGTAAACATACTTTGGATGCACAAGACAAGATGCCCAGTGCCATCTTTGCATATGGATGCACCTATGGAACGAGATTAGTTCAGTTCTGATCAAGAGGAGGGCCCATACATTCGCGATCTGCTCGATCACAGTGTCAAATATCCTGAGGGGTTGGAGATATGTGTCCTGGAACTTGTCCGCAGTGTCAAGATTCTCTTGTGCAGATTGGCCAGCAGATGCCACAGTTATCACAGGTCCTGAAAGTGGATGCATGCGCTTTGCAGTCTCTTGTGCACCCCCAAGTGCTCGCATCGCACAGACGCGTGCAATGTTGTCATTTTCAGAGAAGCCGGATCTGGCAAAAGCTCGTTGGTCAATTTGATCGCTAGGACGGATGTGGCTGTGATATCCCCCGATGCTAGGGGATGTACAACTGAAACCAAATTGCACGGGGTTTTGTTTCAGAACGAGATGTCGAAAGTAAAGCTTTTCGATACGCCCGGTCGGTCCAATTAGCTGCTCTTCGCAGTTATCGCTGAGCGGGATGGCAGGTCTTGACGAGCGCCCTCTAGGTGCAGTCCCCGACAAGGAATCTCGAAGAATTATGAAGAACCTCGTTGGAACTCTGACAGAGCAAGGCGACGTCCGCCTCATCATGCGCTGTTGCGCGGGGGGATAAAGCGATTAACATACTCCGCTGGAGCTACAAGTTTATCCGCTCCCAAGTCAAGAGGAAAATTCCAATTGTACTTGTCGCCGCATGATTGGAATTGTAGAAACCAGACGTGGAAACGGTGGCCGCGCATGTATCACCGCGGATATAATGACAAAATCTGAAGTCATTGTGGAGTGCTGCGACCAGCCATACGACACTGTCTGCAAGCTCATCGAGCAGTGCCGCTTGTCAAATGGTGGAGGGGTTTCATGCTGAGCCGTTACGAGGTACTATTCAGAACGTCCCTTCTGAAATGACTGCAAGGTATGTAAAATCCAGACAGGATCTTTGTGCCGTATTTTTTCAACATCGATAAGTAGGAACAAGCATACGAATATCGTCCTTTTTGGGCAGGCAGGGGCAGGCAAAAGCTCACTCGTCAACCTCATGGCGGGGCAGGATCTAGCAAGCACATCCAACGACACAAAATTCAGCACGATGCACTGGCCAAAATATCCCATCGAATTTGATGGCAAGTCTCATAAGGTGTTCGATACCGTTGGACTCGAGGAACCACACCTGGGAATCCCGCAGTACTTCGATGCTGTCGAGAATGCCTATAAGCTCATCCAGGATTTGGAGAGACAAGGGGACATTGATCTGCTTCTGCTCTGCGCACGCGCAAGCAGACTCACTTCTACGCTTCAAAGCAATTACCGGCTCTTTCACGAATTTTTCTGCGACAAGAAGGTTCCCACCATTGTAGCGATCGCATACCTCGAAAACGAGGGCGAAGAAATGGATGGCTGGTGGAAGAGAAACAGAGAGAACTTTTCCTTGACCAGGAGGCCTACGTCGATGGTCATGCATGCATCGCCGCCGTCGAAGGCAATTATCCACACCGGCATGAAGAATCGCGCACCACGATCCGCGCCATTCTCAAGGAGTTCGCTGCTGACGGACGGAAGCAAGCATGGATAGGAGGAGAAAACCCTTTCACGTCGTTCATGCGTAAGCTGAAGGGGCTCCCTGTGGGGAATGTGAATGCGAAGAAGGACGTGGTCTCTCGCCTCACCAAGCATTGTGGTATGCCTCGGGATGTCGCAAAAAAGTTAGCTGATCGAAAGACTGGTGACTTCCCGTGTTCGATTGCTCGCAATTCGTCGGCTGTAGAGTTTTACATCATGATTCGCATTCTATTTGAATTATAACCGCCTTGCTCGCAAAGTTGGGTCTGTCCACACTTAGGGAAAAGTTTCTCCGTCGCAACAAACTCACCACATTTCTGTCATCGCTAATCATCCCCTGCCTGGTTTTACTCCATCGCGTTGCACAATATGATTCACGATGAGCAAGTCATCTATTTGCAATGTCCGCTTTCATTTTGCCAGCTAAACAACTCATCGCATCCGACGTTCCTGTCGCGAGGAATGGAGAGAGCTACGTGAGTCTTTGCGTGCTCCGTCGAGGCTTTGCCTTCAAATGAGATGCTCAGGAAGCACATTAAAAATATGTTGAGCACGACGACGGCTAGCTCATGAGCGACACATTTGAGCTCTGTCCCTCCGTTCTGGCGTGCTTGATCAACGGCATCAGCGGCAGCAAAATGTTATGTTGCACGGAGGCATCTCGAGAAAGTCGCTGCCTCACGCGAATGAGCGTCGCGGAGGTTGGGCGTAAGAGGATATGTAAAAGTGGGATGAATTTTGAGCATCAATGTTACGATCCCGTATAGGGACACTTCCTCAGTATTCACAACTGCGCGGGATGCGACCCCAAGCATGCAATTAAGGTTTCCTAATACTGCGCAAGCAGCGTCAGTTCAGTCGCATGTACGATGCGCACGCGCTGTTTATTCATGGTCTGACGTGTAAACTTATAGACTACAACGCAGATTTCGACACGTATCTATCCTGCTCAGATATTCGCACAGATCCCCCGCCTGGCATCTCTCCTGAAAACTCTTCCAAAACCTCAGCCTTAACACCAATCTGCGGCATCTTTGCTGTTTGAGCAGCTCAAATCCTCGATCTCGAGTAGTTCAGGGCACAAGGCCAACCTCTGGCTGCTCACGATCCGCATCCTGAGACTCATGCAGTAAATTCAGTTGCTCCACCCCATGCGCTCGCTTTTTTTACATGATGCAACGGAGCTCCCTGCGGAAAAATTACGGCCGTCTCGCCCGCCAAAGGGTATACCTCTATGACCGGTAACCAGTGAACTCACGACAGCAAATGAGCCTACGCCAATGTCTTTGATCTGTCAAGCATTTCGTTTTCACCGAGACTTCAGCGCCTACGGATGTCCAAGAGCTCAAAGAAGAAACCACACCCGCTATAGCTGTTAGCCTTGGCAAGGAAGAAGGGGAGGGCCTCAAGCCGCAGGTTAAGAAGAGAAATCCATGGATAGCGGTCCCTATCGGGCGCAACGGTTTGAAGAAACGCTGTGTCGCGAAAAGTTGCACCGCTGCTGATGCCGAAGGTTACTTCCGCGTGTTCGCCATTTCAGAATAATAAACGCTCTATAATCGCGAGGGTTTCCCAGAAGCAGAAGATCACTCTTCGCACGAATCTATCAGCGAAGAGGAAGCTGCGCCCGATGTTATTACAAGCGAGCCGCAACCGGAGATTGTACCTCAAGGCTCAGAGACGCATCCCTTGAGCGCGCCGGACATAGTCGCCAAAACCACATACGGATTCCCCAGCTCCGCGGCAGCCACCAGCAATAACCTCAGATAATGTGGGCATAGAAAGTCACAGAAAAGAATTATTGTTATCTCCAGTTGCGGATAACGCCCTTCCCCAAGTCACCCATCTGAGATTCGGAAGGGAGATGGCTGCGATGATGTGTCGGCAAGGGCTTGGTAGTTTACCGCGTCTTGCAGGCCCTCCCGTAGTCTTTTGGCTTGTTTGCGATGTCCGCATCATAGCTAGCGTCAATCCAGGGTGAGACGGTAGATAGACAAATATTGAAGTAGAAGTTAAAGTTGAACTTGCGCGCGCGATGTCCCACGGCCGCACGTTTGAATCCATCGTGAAAACGATAACATTAATCCAGGTACGTAGAAAATTTTACTACTAGGGCTCGTACTCCATTACTCCTTCTATTGCATCTATGCCGGGGAACATAAATGCCTCATCCACCTCCCGATCAGACATCATGTTTAGCTTGGAGCCACTTACTTGGCGGTGTTGCGGAATTCTAGTCACGCTGGCAGACGTGCTGCAGCCTGTCCTGGCGAAAGAAATCGCGGCGACGTGACAACCAGCCAAGCGAATGGATGAGCCTCCGGAGAAAACGAGGGCGGAGAACCCCATCGCGTGAGGTATCTGAGGAGAGGGCGTGAACCTCCGGATTGAACCAGGAGCAAGAACGCTCGGTCAAGTTAGCGGGGAAGAAGTTGACGAATAATGATCGAATGAAATCGAGACTAGGAAATGCTTTTTTAGTCTCCAAACTCCAAGGAAAGCACAGCGTCCCCAGGGGAAGGTCTATCGAAGGACGAAGGGAAGGCTGCAGACCCGAGGAATTGGGGGTAATGTCGAGTTAGGGGATGAGGAAGTGGATCTAGACGCCCAGCGCGAAGCACTAGAGTCCTTTCGCATCACTCAGGGCAGGGAATCGGAGTCGGACGACCAGCGTGAGTCCTCCGCCGACCCACGAGGGGACGCCAGCGGTGTAATCGGACTGCTGGATGAATCCTTCGCCGACGCCGCAAGTGAATCGACGATGGAGGGCGCGAGTTACATGTCCCGTGTCAAAGCAGAAGCTGCGAAAGAGCGGTCAAGAGAAGAATCACCGAGCGGCGTGAGTCTCGCGTAAAAGAGCTAAAGAGAGAGTTTGCCTTGAAAGAAGGGTCCAAGAGGACCAAGAGGCGCAAAGAGCAACAGAAAACCACTAACCCTGGTAGATGGGATGGCAAATCGCGTTCTTAAAAAAGGATCGCCAAATTGCAGACGGCTCGCTGCCCGGCATCCGACAACCATGACGAGACAGTACACCGCTTCATCTTAGTCTGTCCGGCATATGCAAACCAACGAAGAGAACTGCGAAAGGACGTCGGGCCACTACAATGCAATATCAAACGCCTGCTGAACGAGAACAAATGAATGAGAGAAACGCTAACGTACACCGCGCGCATGGGGTGGCTAGAGCAGACCTTCGGAGATGCAACTCCCCAAAGAAGGAGAAGGAGAAGAGGAAAAGAGACAGACAACTCACAATCATAACAAGAGCCTGAAGAAATGCCCCAACGTCCGCGTGCAAGCCAGGACCAATGTACAGCATAGAAGAACAAAGCTTGGCCAAAGCGTGCATACAGATGGAGTAGAAATAGAGTAGGTAATGTCCAACCTAGGATGCAGCCCCAACGAACAATAACCAAGGATTTTTAAAAAATTGGCGGAAGCTTGGATATGGCCGAGTACCGGGGCTTCTTCGCGGCTCATATATTTTTTCCTGTACCCCAAGCATCGGGGATGTCGTATGGGGAACAGGTGAAGGTACGATACGCATACTTTTATCTACTTTTTCATCGCAACTCGAAAAGAGATGACGCCTGCCGCGTTGGACAGGACTTTGAGCATGCCCTGCCGCATTTGTACGTCAGCTGGATAGATGCTTTGTATGCGGGCGCTCACGGCTCCCAGCAGGAAGTTGGGTGCAGAGTCTGCAGACGCATCTGGAATGATATTTTCAGCTTCTGTCGAGGTTAAGACGTATGATTCGGAGTACGATCAGTACTAGCGGGGTACTTATGGGGAGGTTTCACTAAGGCAACTTTCGCAGGATGTGAGTTGACTCCCTTGAGGTTGATTTTAGCGACGCGCTACTGACACGTCTAGCCTGAGATGGGGGTTTGTTTATCGAGTTGGCAAGCATGTGCAAACCCAGCTGCAGGAGTACAAATATCGTGCGACGTGCACAGCAAATCGCAAGCTTAAGCGCCTCACTTATGATACGCCGTGCTACATCTGTAACCGCCGCGTCGTTTGAGCCGAGGCGAGTTTGATAAGTCCATGTAATCGCGCACTTCCATCCCATCCCCTCGAACCCCTCTTGCACCTCCGGCCCACCCTCTCACACCCCTCTCGCACCCCCGTCCCATCCTCTCGCACCGTTCCATCCTCTTGCGCCCAGCAAATCTTCTCGAATGAATTGTGATCCGCGGTCTATTCCCATAACTTATTCAAAGGCTTCGACGATAATGAGAATGTGGGGTCGGATAATGCTATGCGGGGTTGGAGGAAGGTGCAGCGTGGATGGGATGCCAGAGTAGGCATTGCTGCGCCGAATGTGCAAGAATGGGTAGGGATGGGGCGAGCCTATGGCGGCGCTGAGACGCTGCAAGCTTGCCGAGTAGATCTGGCGTGAAGTTAATATAATTGAAACGATGTAGACAAAAGATTTGTAAAAGAAACATACCCGTACATTATCATAGCTTCGAAGCTTTGGAGGCAGGTCACGTTGAAGGTGTCCTATTGAGGGCCTGAAGTTAGCGACTCAGCGGAGAGGCAACGGTTATATACGGTAGGTTATCAAGCGTAGCGGCCGTAGACGGTAAAGTCAATATCCCGCGATACTGCGCTTTGTACGAAAAGCGCCGCGTCCCAAATCGCTTCCCTTATGAAAGTACTTCATTAACCCATCTAGAATTGGATTTTGAATCATAGATAAAAACTACATCCCGTGCGACATACTCTCCTTTACGGCGTAGGTTGAAAAACATTTGATATTGTACGCTGTCAAGGAGCCTGCAGAAGCAGTATTGGGGCCTGCAGAAGCAGTTTAAGCGCTGCAGATGCAGTTTTTGGGGCCTGCAGAAGCAGTTTAAGTGCTGCAGATGCAGTTTTTGGGGCCTGCAGAAGCAGTTTAAGCGCTGCAGATGCAGTAACCGCGCAGAGCGCGTGCCAGTTAAAAAGGGACGGCTCTCCCTACGGATCACCACGCAGAGCGCGTGCCAGTTAAGAAGGGATGGCTCTCCCTATGGATCACCACGCAGGGCGCGTGCCAGTTAAGAAGGGACGGCTCTCCCTATGGATCACCACGCAGGGCGCATGCCAGTTAAAAGGGACGGCTCTCCCTAATCAACGCAAGGAATTCCAAAGAAGATTGGAGGGAAACTCCGCGCTACCGCGTTGCCCTGAGGGCATGCTAATCTAGCTATCGCGGCGACCGTTACCACGCTGAGCGTGTGCCAGTTTGGGGGACGGCTCTCCCTAGTCAACGCGCGGAATTCCAAAGAAGATTGGGATGGAGGGAAGGGAGTGTTTGTCGCTGTTGCCTGGGGAGGCCCTAATATTTGGCGCTGTTGTCTGCGACACGTCAGCTTCGGCGGTTTGCGGCTGCCCCAGAATATGTATGGGAATTCAAATTTCAAATTTTTTTTTGAGATGACAAACTCGGGAGAGCGCTGGAGCAAACATTATGAACGGCGCAGCTTGCATCGCCCTGAAAGGTGAATTATGCATCGACGACAAAACCTTCGGTATTATGATCATCTCCGACTACTCTGGCAGACCTGTAGCGTCTATATTACACTCAATCTTTATGGACGGCTGAGGCTTTTCCTCAGTTGTTGGCGCTTGGCAGCGGCGTGGCTGTAACAGCGCCAGCTGCTCGCCCAATTGTCGATCCGATACGGCAGGGCTCGGAATTGATACGCTACAAAGGATAGTCCTTTGCTGCCCGAACCACTAATCTCGCAACGATAGCGCGCTCCAATACCAGCGGCCAATTTTGTATCCGCTCTCCGTAATGCCAAAATATCCAGGGCCTCCAAGCTCAATCAGCAAGTGTAATGATGGAAAAACTGATGTATATACGCGGGGCAGCCAATCACGATTACAGCGACTGCAAGGACCGCGTCGCCCTTCCCGAACCCAAGTGCGATGTGCATCGCTGGAGTAAATAAAGGAAACGCAAAGCCTCACAGCGACCGTTGGAAAGAGACTGCGGCTAATGCTGAACGCGCAAGGTGCGAGATAGGTGCGATGGAAACACGTCAAAAACACGATACATACCCGAAGCAGCGTGAGGGATAAAGCCATCAACGATATAGAGCTGCATACGCTGGAATTTCAGTATAATGCCTGATCCTGCAAGCGCGATGCGCTGTCGAGCTTCACGTCAGTAGGGATACGGAACTGATGGAATGAAACTGACGATATCTGGAATCATCCAATGAGTATGTGCTTGAGCGCTCCAGCCGGCGATCAAACACCCTATTGGAAGTAGCTGGGTCGCGGGGAACGTAGCAGTTGATGGCGCATTGGGCGCTGTGCAGGGAGAAGGCAACACCGCCATGGCAAACGCAATCTGAGCTCCGGCTTCCCAACTCCTCCATTTTTACTCTTCAGACGAACGCAGATCTTATCCATAGCTCTCGTCAACTATGGAAATCATCGCCATTAGATGACATCGTCTTTCAGGGATGGAGAGAGGAACTTACAAGCGACGTTCACCTTCGAGAATGGCGCGGATTTCTCTGTACGGGGCTCTTTCGGCGACCGCTGATTTGTGCATCCGTTGCGCTTTCCTTTCCAACAAGAGGGGGCGTAAGCTAAGCAAAAAAAATAGTAAGGATAGAACAGTCGCTACTAGTCAATTACTCACTCTCTTGGAGTAAAAGCATACCGAGGATTTGAACAACTACATCGGCAATGGACGTAGACCGAAACTATCGGAGAATAAGAGCAGTCCGTGATTTGTGAAACGACCGCATACAACCCATCTCCACGTCGAGCGTTCAGCGATCCTTCAAACAATTAGATCAGGTCACCGAACTTCAGGTAAGCATTAACACCCACTAACCAGGCGCCTGCGATAGGTCCCAAAACAGGTCCCAACAGCGGTGCTAAGGAGTAAAGAACTATAGCTTTCCCCTCCCTTCTGCTCACCAGCAATCACCCAGAACACCAGCGACAACCTGAACAGCGACATTCAGATGGCACGTTCTTAACATATTATTTAAAACCTTACAGTTGATGGTGCGCTGCCTCCGCGGCCAGCGAGGAATAGAAAGGCAAGAAGCTGGTATTCTGTCCGTGCGAATCCACAGCCAAGATTCCACGCTATCGTGTTCAAGAATTCGAGATGAAAAATATCGTTCAGCTTGTAAAGTTTGCATACCGAGAAACCATAAATTTCCCAATATCAAAACGCGCGACCGACCATAAATCTCACTCATCGGGGATGCAAAAAAGGGCCCTATCGCTGGTTTGTGGTGTGGTCGATCAATGGTACAAGCATCTAGGAGCCATCGGATTCGCTTACCGTACGCAAGCACAAAGATGGATGTTGTGAGTGCGAGTATAACATTGTTGTTAATCCCGAAGGTAGCAGAAGCTTGGCCAATAGCAGGCGCAGCCGTAGAGGAAGAAATTGAAATTGGACTGATGAAAGCAAACAATGATACGATTACGGTCGCGGTCGCGGTCCATTCGCGTCCCAAGCTCCAACTGTACGAGAACTCTAAGCCCAATAAACATGCTGCTCCGATCATGCAAACACACTTTTTAGGATTGAGAGGGTCGTTTGGGCCATCCCAGTCAGCGACTAAAATATCTGTACAGCTGCTTGACAGAGTCAGCTGTTTGCTTGCGCTGCTGCGTGGCTTCTGAGAACCATCCTGTTCTTGAACACGAATAGTTGTCAGCTCGTAATCACCATGTAAGGAGGGCAGTGCCAGAGACACGGAGTCTTCTAGTTTTTTTGTCTCCGCCGTCAGCTTCAGACTCGAGTATCTGGTCTGTGATGTCAGACATGTCAAGGACGCTGGCGTGCGAGCGACAGCCGCACGGCGGTCCCTTCTGTACATTATTATAAATACAAGTAGATGGGCGAAGACAGACAACGCACTTACTTTGACCCAAATGCAAATGTCGTGCTAAATTTGTACGCTGTGAATCACGGTATGATTCGGTGAGATTTGCTGCTCAATTGAACCTACCCTCTCCCTGGAGCCTAAGCACTAAATTTGCCCGACGACGCACAGTCCAAGAGAAACGAGTTGAATTGAATTACATTATCGCGAGTAGGAAGCACCAGGCAAGGAGAGGAGGATTTTATTCGCGAGACTCGTCAGAACAAACAATATCGAACATTGCATTTGTATAATCTGCAGAATGTACAATATTGTCGAGTTGAGAACAAGGCCGGCATCCGGACAGACGGCAGAGTACATACATATAGCAATCTGCTACCGTGTCTCGCTGCTCCAGGTCGGACATTTCCGATCTGCAATTCTGCCAAGCGCGCAAACGCATGTTTAAACGCGGGAACCATTGAGTTAAGTGACGGGGCAACCTAGGTAGACCATTACAAAGTCGGTCGCTTGCCAGGACCCATGACTTCATTAGGAATGTGCTTACCTTGAGCTATGGTACGCTCGGATGGGTCCCAGCGCTTGGCCTGCAGGCGGATTTGCTGAGGCAAGGGATGGCTATGGATTCGTGCGACCAATTATGGGACTCCACGAACGCTTCGCTGTCCCGGTCATGACCGGCGGGGAAGGTCCAGCTCAGCCAGAAGTACTGCGCGGGTACATGCAATCTGAGGGGAGCGGCCCAGGCCTGGGACCGCATTTGGAAATTCAGATTGCGAGGAAGCCGCAAAGCGCTCGGAAAATGAGATGCCTCCAGTGTCTAGTAACCATGCGACGATGGAGCATTAAAACATTAAAGCTGCATATGGCGTATCGTGTGAGTAGTACTGCAAGGATAGGATTCGGAAGTCGCGTCTTGCCAAGTTGCCGCCCTGCCGCAAGGGTTTCTTCAACTTGTTCAGATCACGTGAAACATTCGATCGCATATGCAAACACGTGGCGCAACGAGGAAGTTCCCGCTCAGGCTGTTCCCTGCGCCTCCCATTTGACTCATAGACTCGGTGTCCGTGGCTCGTGTGTGCAACCTGCGCCAATTGGAAAGTCATCGCAGAGAGCTTCAGGGATAATCAATTCCCACTTCCTCGCCAGCATCTCGTGCTGGTGATTTCTGGATTCTGGGGCGTCTATCCACCTGTTCGGAGTAATGGGACGCTCTCCCCTGCTGCAGTCAATTCTTGCACCTCGTTGAAGTTCTATGTCGGCCTCCCGCGACTGTACAAACCGTCAAAGGAACATGTCATCGCTTCACTCCGCCAACACGGCCTCTAGTCCGACCAGCATAATAGTGTCGAAGATGGAATGGTCGAAGAATACATCAACGTTGACAAGGGTTCCGAAATCGGGCCGGTACAGGATGACGGCGCCTTTGACAAGTTTAACTTGAGCAGCTTGCTTGAATCGTTACTTGATGAGCGCTTCCTTCAACTGCTCTGAGTTCGACGACAGTTCAAATTTGCCAGTGGATAGGCCTCAGCAGAAGAACTCCACTGGAGATCACAGGAACTTCAGAAATCGCCTGCAATTCTCGTCGAGGAGATGCAGCAGGTGCGTGTTTAGATCAACATAAGTAACTGTCATATTCACATTGGCGATTTCTAGGAACTTCGTCAAGCTGACGAGGAGGAAAAACACCTCGCTGGCTCTCGCTACTTGCCTCATGATCCCTTGTACAAACAAGATGATCGCATCAGCTTGCTCGAGACTGTTTGCGTACATTCTACGTCGATTCACAGTCAGTGCTATTGAGATGGACGTTGCGACTTGCACTGATCTATTATCAACAGCTATGCAATCGTTATTGCGTCGTCTGTCACAAAAAACTTTTGCATACCAATATTATAGCCTCAACTTTAGGCCCTCTCTAGAGGTCAGTGACTTTGCGCTCGAAATATCATCGGCATTTACTTATCAACTTGTTCAGTATGACTTCTGCAAGAAGACTGAGATGGTAGATCTCCTGGTTTCCCTCACTTATGTTGCTGCTGCCGAACAAGTTGTTGACGAGCCCCTTCCGCGTGGCTTATTCTAATGCGAAGAAGTACCCCACTCTCTATGTATTCGTCTTTGTACTTTCGTCAGTTGCAATGTTTTCTTACTACGGCGCACATGCTTTCCATGGGTCACCTCTGAAGAACCGGTGTTCGGCCACCGAGATGTTTGATAGATCATATGGCGCGGACTGCGGTATAAGACCATCGCACATGGCCGGCCGTACGGAGATGGCAAGTAGACAATCCCGTATCCGACGATGACGCATCTTATCTCGTTCAGGCGTCTACTTCGCCAAGGACCGCGTTGTTTCAATGGACTTCTATGCCATGGTCAGCTCACTGTCTTGGAAGAATAGCACAAACATCCCTTCAGCTTGCGTAGCTCTCGCTGAGATCATCAATCTCCCGCAAACATTTACCTCGCAAAATCCGTTTTACGTGGTAAAGCAAACAGAATGGATTATGCGGTAAGAATGATACTTCAGCTCAGTCATGAAAGACTGACGATCTTGTTTGTAGTCGACACCTACTAGTCAACGTGTTCGATAGCTCGCATTCTAATGAACAGATCAGCGTCGCCGCCGCCACCCCCGCCGAGTCAAACATCCGGAACGTTCCTTTATCAAACGATCCTCATCGCCGTCCACCACTCTTGAATGCCCAAGTCGAGATGCCACGGCCTTCATACAAACTTGAGAAACTTCTCAGGCTTTGCCAAGACGCATACGTCCTGCCTGACCTCGATGAGGACGACAGCGCTGCGTCTAACGCACCAGATGAAGAGGAAGCGAAGCTGAAGAGTAGCGCACCGTATGCCAACGGAAAACCAAAGCGAGATTGGGTACGCGATGCGAGCTGGGTGGAGAAGAACATCGACCTCTTGTTGCCTCCGCCTGCCGATTCGACCCCAGGAGCAACAACGGCGCTACAAAAAGAGCGCAGGGCAACAATGAAAGAACAGGGGGGCGCGGACTTACTTGCTACTTTGGGATGGTACATGCCTCCAGAGTTCAATGAGAACTTGTTCCAGTGGGTGGTGGAGGTGCATTTGTTTGATCCTGATCTGCCTATTGCGGAGGATTTGAAGTCAAAGTGAGTTTGGGTTGCCTGTTGGGTTGACTTTGCGCACCTCGAGCCCACACCTTGGATCTCATCTTAAAGTTGAGCGATACGGTCCATGACAACCTACAATGTGAAGCGCTTGTTGATGTATTGCGCGGGCATGTCAAGGTATTTTCTGTTGTGTATGTCAACCTCCACACTTACCTATTCCGTGTCAAGGCCCACTTTCACGCTGCATCAGTGCCGCGTCAATGCCTCATCAATATTTCAATGCTGATCTATGCTGCGTGGTTTATTATGTGAGTGCCATTGTATTCTCTGTTCGGGTGTCACGCTCACTTAAGGTCCGGCAAGTGACTCGACAAATGAAGATCTGTAGGCATCAATGCGCTGCCAAGTTCGGGTGCACTGGAGAAGCTCGCGAGCACTCCATTCATGCTTATGGGTACTATGCACCGTCTCTGTCTGGCCTTTGAGACTCACCGAAAAAAGCTGGTCCTCCATCATACCTGCACCAGTTACCGATTTGGGGCATCCTGCACCAGGCATGGTTAGCCTAGCCCTCTGCGGCCTCTCTCGTATATTAGTTGGATCGGTATGCTGCACAGTATGAGTTGCCCTCACTGGTTTATGTGAGTTCATTCCGTCTCTGCACCAAGCACTCGCCTGATCATCGAGATTCATCCCTCAACATCAGACTTCTTAGCTCCAAATGACTTGTATCATATCGTTTCTCCGTCTCCGGATGCAAGCTCTTCTGAGGGCTTGAATAATATTATAGACTCAAACACTCGGCCTGAAGACCAACCGGAGGAATACTGCAAGTACAACAGTACATTTTTGTTGGTATTTGAGTCACTTGCAGACTGGCTCACATATTCCGTAGCTGAGGCTGCTGCTGCCGCTCGCATTCAGGCCTTGAATCAACACTTACAGCCTCCGCACAAACCTCTATTTGCCGTCGCGAGCCTCTTCTCAACCCTCACACATCACATGACCTATATATTGACGGTCCCCCTAAACATCGCAAACGGTCCTCCCAGACCTCCCCGTTAGACCTCTCAAACCTCCTCGACAACCCTCTTAAACCTCCTTGACAACCCTTCCAAACTTCCCTGACGACCCTCTCCAACGACACGCTCAAACATCCCTCCCGACCCTTCCAAACCTCCCAGATGACCCTCACTCGCAAGGTTTTGCAATGCCCGGAGAGCCAGCTCGGTCGACTCTTATAGATATGTAGGTTTCTGTCCTTTGGTTCACTATGCCGCTTTTTTCTTGACTATTGTTCTATGCAGAACGAACCAGCAACTACATTCCCTCCTCTCTGGCAGACTCGAGGGCTCGTCCACAGATCGATTGTGCGACATCATATCTGCGCGTTTTGTTCTCCTTCGATCGTTCCTATGCAATGAAGGTCTCAAGCAATGGAGGCTCGACCGATAAAGGTGTTGTGGATGATTTCGTCGCAGCAATCACGCCATTTTACTACTCTTTACGCCTCTTTGTATCGCACGCCCTCATTCCACTGTTTCGAGCCCACGAGAAAACTGGTGACTGGGTCGGAGACAACAGATATGTAGTAATTTGGGGGGCTCAAACATCGGAACCGCGATAGTGATGTTATGTTCATCCTCGGCATAGCGCTGGCGCAAGACGAATGAGTCTTGGAAAAGAACAATCTCTCCATCGACATTTTCAATCATGATGAGGGATGTCTTGGTTGTTCCGTGGGTCTTCTCGCCCCATTGGAAGTCAGGGACAATGGATAAGTCGATACAAAGAAGGGAGCGGGCGATGGACTGCACTTGTGCTTGCGGCTACAACTTGGGGAAGCTGCGCACCAAGCAATGCACGAGCCTTCCGGCATTTGGAATACCGATAAGCTCGCCAATTCAAGATGGTCGAGATCAAAGTAGCGATACCATGGCTGATAAAAAATATCTTAGCACATGCCTCACTTGAACTAATGCAAACCTACGAATTGTTTGCCCTCTGCTTTTTGGATGACCTACAGATGTAGAACAATTGCTACTTAGGTAATTAATTTCCTTCATACTCCCGGTTTGACTGTGTGATGCCGGATTCCTTGAACTGCATCTACTTCCAGCCATCCTCGAGCGCGATTAGATCCTCGCTTGGAAACCAAAGGATTTCCTTGATGAATGACGGGCTGGATCAACAAAGATTGTTAGTCCAAGGTTCTCAACGGCGATCTCCAAACTTACGGTTCCAAACGTGGTTCTTCGTTGACTTGGATCTATGGCTAAGCTCTTCCAGCCATCGCCTGCTCACCGTGGCTCAGTATCAAGAACATTGATTGTGATACTAGTGGTTTTTGACGAGCCCGCGATGGCGGACAAAGAGTCTCACCTTGCATAACGGCTAGACAATGGGCAGAGAGTAATTGATGGCTTGAGCTGTACATGCGTGGTTTGGGTATGTCTTCAGGCTCTTCCTTATCTCCCATGCGGAGGAGCCAGTATTCAGTTCAAGGGCCTTGTTGGTTGCAAATCACCATACTTTACGCTCAACTCGAGCGACCTAGATGTCATCATGTCTTGCTGTTTGGGCACTACTATCATGGCCAATCCTGCGAATTGAAAAACCGGAGCCGGGGCTGTGATTGAGAACCACCAATTGATCTGTATACATACAAATTAATTGATGAGGTAGATATATATATCCAGGGGATATCCAAACCTTTTCCATCGTAAAATCAACATCGATTGTGCAGCGCTGCAGCGTAGCCGAGAAATTTCCTGGATTCAATCCCGAATGATAAGCATCCAGCTAGGGTAGAGTTTTTGTTTTGAAATATGTCGTTCGTTATCTTCCTAGGCCTGCGCAAGCGAATATTGTGTAAAGCGAGTAACCTAAATGGCACTATGTG
The DNA here is from genome assembly GCF_016758775.1 of Suillus clintonianus. Taxonomy (NCBI): domain Eukaryota; kingdom Fungi; phylum Basidiomycota; class Agaricomycetes; order Boletales; family Suillaceae; genus Suillus; species Suillus clintonianus. Next base: position 74,491 of record NW_024539367.1, read on the forward strand.
AGCGGCCGATGTCCGCCTAGATATATTAGTGGGCACCTTAGCGACTCCATCTTGCCTCTAGGTCCGAGATGGTGAGCTCGATCAATGAATGAACGCAGTCAGTGCCAAAACGAATTGCAGAAGTCTCCAAGGTTCTTCACCTGGCCAAGGGCTCATATCTCGCAGGTGACACGTTAAGCAGTGTTGGCGGTCACGGCGTCCATGCTGGCGGATATGGCAGATGAATCGAGCGTGAGTTTAGGGTGTTGGGCATAGAAATCGCTTCGACCTGGGCGCGTAGTCAATAATGCATCATGTGTTCATCAAAAGTGAAGACTAACATCATTAAAGTGAATTATGGCCTGCCACAAGGGAACATGGTTGGAAGGTAGGGATATAGCAGAGAACTGGCGGGAGATCATCCAGCTAACAGTGAATGATTCAAGATAGAGAGACATACACCTCTTGGATCGTAAGTCTGATCTGTCCAAACAGGAGGAACGGTGACTCTTGCGCGAGAAGAGAAGCGAAGGATTCTGCGGAGGTGACGTAGTATACCGGGCTGCTCTGAGTGTAATTCAGACAGAGGTCTATGTGGCGCGTGGGTGTACGATATGACCGGCGATGTCACTTGGTAGCGGCAGACTAAGTATAGGAGGAGGACGAGTTACATGAGACTGTAATGACGGTGATGTATGAGTTGTGCAAACAACAAAAAACAATATGAAATGCTAACATTCAGAGGGCGGTCGAGCCTTGAATTTTCATCTGCACTGGCCTGTAAGGAGATGTTAGTGCGCAGATTATAATTTACAAGTGCTTGCCGCGGCTGCGCGGCTCGTTGGATAAATCTAATTTGTTTCTAATAACAATTCTTTATAAACAAAATTCGATGTCTTGGAATTAACATTTGTTTCGTCTTCCGGCAATAGGATGCGCGAGTCGTGTCGTTGACGGATCCGTGAAAGGGCTGTTACAGTGTATGTGACAGTTTTAGACTTCTGAGCGAAAATATGGCGTGAGTTGGTCAAGGGAAGAATTCCGGCTAGAATGGATGAACCAGGCATGACAGAGGTTAGTGGGAAAGTTTGAAGTTCGCAGAAATCACAAAGGGCACGAGGAGAAACCGATGAAGGGCTGATTTATATTTTTGCGGTGTGTCAAAATGACGTCGACATTATTTGGAGCTTGAGCGTTGGAACGGCAACATGACGCAGTCACCACGAAATTAACGTATCATATGCTTGCGACAAAACACAAAGAAAGTGGAGTTTTGTTTATTGGTGTGGGCGGGGACTTGGCAAAGTTGTAAGTTATGGAGTGAAATAATAGCACAAAATAGTTAGTACATTTCTGAATCCGATGTAGACAAAAACGAAATAGCCGATGATCATGAGCGCCGAGCGGTAGTCCTAGTCTTAGGAGAGCGCAATGAGGACTTTAGGTCGCCCGGCAAGATTCTGGCACTGGCGAACACAAAAGCAGATGACCTGGAGCAGTATTTGATGGAAGGGTGTGGGTAGTTGTTTCGGGAATTACTGAGATGGAGGTTGCGCCTCATTCAACAGGACTTTGTGCATGTTGTCCACGAGGTTTGTGAAGGACGTGATGTGCTTGTCGGTATCCGAATCAGAGAACCAGGCCGCTTCAAGGATTGATAAGAAGTTGAATTACGTGCCATGGAGTTTCGCCATTATGTCTCCCGACCTTTTCTCCAAAACCAGGTCTCCGGATATTGCGGCGGAGAGCGATAGGAGGTTCGACCGGATCTCTGGCGCTGGCCGCAAAAATGGCAATATTTGGTGCAAAAGGAACTGCCGCGACTCCGTCAAAGCCATCTGAGCGTAGGTGAGAGAGAGATTGAGATTCAAGGATGCGATTCTCCTTTCCACTTCTTCCACTGCATTCGCCCTATCATCACCCGACGCGCACTGTTGCAGACGATTGCACAGAAGTGCTATGGAGAACGTGAGGTCATTGCCAAACTCCCGCTCGTCACTGAGATCCTGCGATTGTAGGTGAGTCAGGAAGTCCTGCTGAAGCTGCGCGGCGAGTTTGTCGGAATGACTGGGGTTATATGAAGTGCTCTCTGCTTCCAATATCAGTTCGTTGAGTTGATCTTTGGACTTGAACGATGGAGCTAGTTTGCTATAACTCAGAGGCTTCTTCGCGTAGCATCAACCTGGGGGTGTATATCCATTGTCAGTGCGACTGAGGGCGATATATATCCAACTTACATTTACATCGTTGGCCACAAGGCTAATATCTTTGATGTTAGTGGAAAGATCCCACTTGTATATGGGGGCGTGTAGACCCGAGCTGGCAGTGAGGAGGAACATTGCATCTGTGGAAAAGGCTGCGCACGTCACCCACGTTGCCACCCATGAAGCTACGGCGCGTGAGAATGAGAACGGGAATTGATTCCAGACGAATGACTTACTCGGTCCAGCCGTCTGGTCAATGAAACCAGCAATCTGGATGTACTCCAACGTGCGGAGTAACTGAACGCCCTGAAGGGCGCCGTTGGGAATGAGACGAATGCCGTGACCAGACTTAGCACGCCGTGCAACCTCCTCTTGCGCAGTATCGCCGCTAGTGGAGGTGAAAGGCGCCCGCAAGCAGAAATCTGAAAAATAAGAAAATTGTCATTTTGAGCGATAACCGCGTGCGATGGTTGCAAAGGACGCGCCATCGATGGGGTTAACCATTGAGGTTTGGCACATAGAATTCTGGTTCTCAGCGGTAGAGTTACAGATACTGTAGCCAACCTGAGGGCCGCGGATAGTGGCGGTGTTGAGTCGACTTGGCAGGACTTGAAAAAGTCGTTCCAGTGTGAACGTAAGCGCACACGAAAGAGGAATTGAAGCTCACAATTCCTGACGGGTAAGCTTAGGCGTTGTCGACAAGGGGGTTTGGGTCAGCTGGGTCAGGTTGAGCAAGGGCAATGTTTGACGCAGCAGTGATGGGCAAAAGTACGGAAAGAGTGGAACGAGACGTGTCTCAAAGTTTGGCGATGAGAGAAGAAGGGAGACGAAGAACGATCCAAACACGCCGTCGTGTTCGTATCAGCAGTAGTCCCCCCCTGCTACACATTGAGCGTCCAGCCATAGGAAGAAAGATGCAGAGCCTCGCGATCGACCAAGACCGTGTCGGAAACAGGCCCATTCGAATAGATTCGCGACATTGCATGGAATGGACATAGGATACTGCATGAATCGATATACGCTCGAAAGGGACGTGAAGACCGCGACTTTTGCGAATGCTGAGTAAGAATCGCGAATGAAGAATGACTTTGTGAGAGCGCAAGATAAGTTATTAGTAGGGAATTGTCCAATGGGGAGTCACGCTGAATAGGGATGTAAGGGGTAAGCCAGGGACGCATGGGGAAAAAAGAGCTTGCGCCGGGAAGTTGAAAGGCGCAATGCTGTAAGAGGTAAGCATATTTTTACGCCGTAGGGCGCATCAGAACGGACCTCGCACAAATGCCAAGAGAGCTTTCGAACTTCAATTTCCACGTCTTTGCTGACTACGGTGATGTGAGCGCACCATGTCTGAAAAGTCAAGTAGCACACTGGCACATACCTTCTTTCTCACCAATAGCGCCTGCCAACCCACCATCCAATCTTTGCACTCCTTCTCCAAACCCTCAGAGTCTCCTGGGATGCAGGCAGCTTTGCCATTCAGACGCGTCTTGATGGCCTCAAAGTCTCGCAGACAATGTTAGAGGCGATGCCGATGGCAGACTCGACGACTTGAAGACTGGCGCGGAGGACATCGCTGTGAGCATCTGGAGAGCACGGATTAGATAGGATACAGAAAGGACCGAGACGGTATACGTACCGGCAAGGGTTGCTCGAGAACGATGCTGTGTGCAAGTGCGTCTACATTCTGACAGATTTGACACTGAAGTCTGGATGCAGCGTAACTGGGTCAGGCGTTGGTAATGTGGGTACTCAAAAACGCACTCTACGGCAAAACGTTGGCGAGCGAGAACGCTTTGCTTACTCCATGACTTGAATGTCTGACTGGCAGCATCGACTGCCTGGTCAAACTCCTCCACGGCGGTCTCAGGGACCCACCGTCGTCCCCACCTCATGAACGATCACAAGCCTCTTGGTCCTACGCCAGCTGTTTCACGATAGTTTCTTCGTCCCATGGTGACATTGCGCTAAGACCGATCAGATCAACTTCGGCACTGCATAGGGAGGGAGGGGGAGAGGGGGGGGGTGAATTCGCGATAGGAGGTGGGGGTGCCCATATGAGCAGCGAGGTCGGATCCCGGGATGAGGGTTTCAACTTTCGACGCAGGAGCCAGGGAAGTTGTCGATCAGGACTTAGAAGTTCGACTGTGGGTGAAGCCGATGGGTGTGAGTAGAGGGAGGTGTGGGAGAGAGGAATGTAACTGCATAACGACAGAGTACACTGAGTTCCATTAAAATAACCTGATTGGTATCGCAGATGCCTGAGAGGAGAAACCCTTTGCATTAGATTGGAGAGTGGGAGATGACAATCTAGCGGAGCCTGCGTGAGCAGTAGTTCCAATCAAAATTAGAGGCCTGAAAATTTCAGATGCAAGATGTAGTCACGTGGTATTACATCATACAGCGCAAGTACGTACTTACAAGTTATTGTCGATCACTCTTGCTCCGGAATACGTACCCATGGAAACAAAATTTATCTTTTCCGAGTCTGAACATACTGAACGTTGTTAGGAATGCAGGTACGTGTGTCTTTCTTGTTGAAAAGATGCAGATTGTCGGCCAGTACTCGACCGCTCGACGCTTTGAAAAGGGCTATCAGGACGGAGAGGTTTATGGAAGGATATTGACGCTGATACGGCTGACTTATGGAGGGTGAGTAAATTTCAGGATCTGGCACGTTAATATGCTGATGTGAAATTGTACTTTAGAGGTCGATATTGAGCAGGAGAATCTAATGATTGCGACATCCCAGTTTTTATCAAGCTCGATAAATCATCGACTCCACCGTCCCGAGAGTTCTAGGGTTAGAAATATTCACATTATAGAGAAATACTCTCCAAGAGGTGAGCAATCCGTTGATAGCTGATATACTCGTCTCTAGTATCTCTGGACCGTCAGCCGTACCCCAACTGTCCGGTCTTTGTCAATGACCCTGACCGTATTTCCTCGGTCGAGATTTATCCATGGGACTCTACTAGCGACGGGAATTCAGATTATCAGATAACGAGCCACAGGTACAAGCCCTCGTCATGGAATACCTAATCTTACTCATGCGCCGTTTCACACCCTATCATACGAGTTCAAGAATTAACATCCCTACCCAAATGCCAGCGCAAACGACTAGTATCTAATTCTGCACACACCCACGCACCCAACCCTAGCCCCATCTTAATACGCGAAGCAATGGTATTCCAGCTCATCTAAGAAACAGGCCTACCCACGGGCCCCCAACACCAACAGTCACTCACGTCAGGAGGGTACAGCCCCCCATTGCCTCTACCCTCGCAACACCCAACCGCAGGATTTCATAACGAGTGGCCTGTGCCCAAGACCGTGTCTGCGTGGAATGAACACAACTTCATAGAAAACATGGGCTTGTCCGGCTCGCGCCGCTCAGCTAACGCCTGTCGTCATCAGCAAGGTAACAGACATCTTCGACCTTGCCTTCCTCATCAGATGCGTCATCGCTCGTGAGTTATGACTGGGAATACGGATGCGCCATGCGGAGGGGGAGGGGCATCGTTGCCTGCTGGTTCAGCTGTCGCACGCGCCGCCTAGCGCGATACACCGACTGGGCAGCAGATGAAGAAAATGAGGTGAGTCGCGGTATTGGCAATCTGGGGGTATCACTTTGATGTTGCCAACAGCTGCGTCTCCTCGGCATGCGCCTTTTTTATCCTTTGCTTTAGCGTTCATCTGAGCACGACCAGCTGAGTCCATACATAAAACCATCGATTGTACGGCATACTACTCACGGCATTTCTTCGTTCGGCCGAGTTTATTGTCGCTTCCAAAGACGTAATCGTCGCCCTTGCTCACTCGCTTTGAATACTAACTGACCTTGCACTCTTACCTGACCGTCGAGCTGGCTTTTGAAACAGGCGTATGCGACATGCGGTGACTTACGACTTCCATTGGGTACCGATTGCGCCGGAAGGGATAGTGTATCCTTTCAAACAGGCTGCAAGTGTGTCAAACTCCTTCGAGCTCGAGACATACCAATCGGAGTCATTGCCCGCCGTTCATAGCGTGCGGATGCTTTGTTCATCCTTCGAGCTTGAGCCATACCGATCGAAACCATTGCCCACTGTTCGCAGCGCACAAGTTGCATTGATCCTGCTGGAGCTTGAGCCTTGCTGAGCGAAGATGTTGCCCATCTGTTCGCAGGTGGTGAGTGCAGCGATCCTTCGTTGAGTTTGTGGCTTGCTGACTGAAATTGCTGATATATAAGCAGGATGTGAGTATATTGATCCCCCACCGACCTTTACTCGCTCACACAAACCGCACAAATGTCTGATCCGTCGATGGCCTGCGAGTACGTTCGTTCCAGTCTTTTTCTTTTTTTCGGGATGCAAGTCTCCGCTGACCTCCGGCCATGCCTACAGGAGACACTGCTAATCCGGTCATGGATTGCGAGCGGGTTGATTCTCTGTCAGGGTCGAGTCGTGTTGACGAAGACGTGGCCCGTGGGTTCAAAGAGTGAGCGCATCAATCATTTATTGAGTTCGGACATCGCACACCGACAACATTGTTGATTCCCGTTGACAGCTCATGAGTGTGTTTATCCGCCTTCGAGATCGAGCCTATTTACAGGATATTGGAAGATGCTTGCATCGTACGCATCATTCCAGGACCGCACGACTTAGGACTGCCTACGCTTGCTTCACGCGGACATCGTTGCTGTGTGGAACTTCCGCGACCCTAATAAAGTAATGTCTATCTTCGCTATCATCGCACGTATTCCGATGTTATTTGTGTACAGTACTTGGAAAGCAAGGAGTTCAAGACGTTGTTGGTGAACACGGTTGACAATCTAGACGTTGGACCTACTACCAATCCCGTCAGGGCCGTGTAGGCTGATTCTTCATGTGGATTGATTTTTGTTTCATTATTATTTTCACAGGGCTGTTGGACTGTCTACAGCGGCAGCCATTGTGGGCATCGCGCCTGCCTTGGCAGGACTCGCAGCTCCTATTGTAGCGCCGGTAGCGGCAAGCGCTTTAGTCGCGAAATGGGTATATGATGCGCGCCAGCTGTTGTGCGTGCCGCTAAATATTGTTGTTTGAGTGTATATTGACACATCCCGTTCAGCGGCGCGGTGCTCCAGCGCTTTGTCGCGCACATTGTCGATTTGACCCTAAAAATTGGACATACGTATGGCGCCGGTTTCTTCTGAGCGTCCCTCAAGTCGCCCCATGCCGCTGCGTTGGCTCGAGAAGGTTTTGAGGTTTCTCTCCTCGAAGCTGCGAAGTTCCCTCGGTCAGCGTATATCTATCTTTAGTACACGCAGTCGCTAATCTTTGTGACAGTTATCATATCGGCGAGAGCCTGCTCGCGTCGATCCACCCTTTCTTGGCATTTATTGGTGCAGAGGAGGCTGTCGTCGACTACGGGTTCAAGATTAGGGTGCGGGCGGTCTTCAATGCGTCGAAGTACATTAGACGGTCGCCGCCCTCGTCGTACAGCCTGGTGCCGCAATCAAGTTGAGCCAATCCAAGCGAAATGGACGTGGTCCCCATCCCTCCTATTCGCTGAGTGCTTATTTATTTTCTGCTCCAGATGGCTCAGGACCCAAATAATTGGTCTTGGTCAGCGGTCTGCGATATTCTAGGGGTTATTTTTTTGTACTGTCTCGACTCTTTTTACAGATCAGACCAGAATTTGACGATTTGCTATTGCGCCATGCCTCCAAGTGCGGCGCAACCGCTATCGAAGAAACAAGAGTTACTGAAATTCAGTTTGAGGACGAAGGCAATTCCAAACCCGTTTCAGCCACCTGGAGGAATACAGGCGCTGTAATGGAGGGTCGCATACCCTTCAACTACCTGGTTGATGCATCAGGAAAGAACGGGATCGCGTACGCGAAGTCTCTCAATAACAGATGCTTTAACCCAGCCCTTGACAATGTTGCATGCTGGGTATACTGGGATGCAGAGCACACTTACAAGCCGGGGACCAGGCGTGAACATGTCATCTAGAACGAAGTGCTTGAAGGTATGAAAAACAATTTCAAGTCAATATGACGAACTTAATTTTAGCAGACGAATCTGGATGGTCTTGGTTCATTCATCTTCGTGACGGATCCGCATCGATGGCGTTGTTATGGATCAAGAAATAAGCAATCACAAGAAGAAGGCTCTCCACGCTACCTCCAGAGATTCAAATCAAATCTTTTACATGCAAGAATTACTCAGGGCTCCTGGAACCATAAAAATGATTGGAAAGGGCACTATTTGAAAAGACGGCAAACCAAAAGCTCTGAAATCTGCGAGCGACTATAGCTACTCTGCTTCCGCTTATGCTGGGGATCATTTCCGCACGGCAGGGGATGCCGCAGGTATTGTATTTCCCTTGACGTTTGTCGTTGCCCAAAAATTGACCATTTTCAAGCTTTCATAGACCCATTCTTTTCCTCTGGCGTTCATTTGGATTTGTCAGGAGGACTTTCGGCCGTTCTGACGATTGTGGCGTCGATTCGAGGACTTTGCAGCGAAGAGGATGTCCAACGTTGGCACGCCTCAAAGATTGATCTTTCTTACAAGAGGCAGGCACATTCGGTCTCTGGGATAGCAGCTAACGGAGTGTTATTGCAACTTTCTTCCCTCAGTCCTTGGGACGCTACAAACAGATCCACAACCAGGATATGCCGGTTATGAGCGGCGTGGATGAAGACAATTTCGACAGAGCCTTTGAGTTCATTAGGCCAGGTGGGAATTTATATTTCTCTCCAATCCACTGCAAACCCTCGCTCAGGCTGATTGCCCATGCGCAGCGATACAAGGAACGGCAGGCGTTGGTGAGACGTTGACAGAAGATGAGATAGAGGCATGTTTGTTTAGTGGTTATCTTCCACGACATCATCTCAATTCAGCTGATAGAAAACCACGGACTTCTACCGCGGCGTTTTGATTCCAAGTGAATCCGAGATGCATCATTCAAGCGCAACTGGGTAAGATTTCCTTGTCCGTTCAACGGAATTACGGTACCAAGCACAATAGATCAGATCCCACCCCGATGTCCCAAACGGCTCAAAGCTCGCCGCTGAATGGGGCCTCGGGCGCTTGGTTGGAGATACTGATAAGGGCGCTCAGATGGTATTCGATCAGCTCCGCCGAGCAACGGCCTATCCAAACGATGACCTTCGTTTGCGGTGGAGGAACACTTGGAATTCAAGGCTGTTTTGGAACGAGGCAAATTGGGTTTGGTGAATTCATAGGTTGGGTAATGCAGGTTTGCATATATGCTAAATGAAATTGTCAATGCAACGCAGAGTCTGTTTGTATTAAGTATGCTAGCAGCTGCAAATTGCGGAGTGTCGAGGCGAGCGCAGTTTCCAGCCCTGCGGTCACTCACGTTATTCTGAATCGCGGGCGCTTAGAGCATCGGGACCTCAAGTACATCATCCGTTCCTCAGGGGCGAACCAAAGTTAGTCTCTGTTTGCAGGACTGGCAAAGCCTGTAGTAGTCAAATGAGCACACGTAGCATCAACGTCCCGAAGTCAAGTCCACAGATAAAGACCAATTTGTAGCTGCACAGTGCTAATAAACAGCGTGGGGCGCTACAATGGAGGCCCTGATGTGCCCTACGCGGTCATCAACGTTCAGCCACGAAAGCGGTATCGTTTTGCTTACTGAACATAGCGCGCAGGCCCAACTGCATTTTTTCGATTGATGGCCGCAATATTACCATAATCGAAGTTGATGGTCAATACGCCAAGCCGCTCGCATATGTCTTTTTCGTTCGTAATAGCTTTGGGGGGTTGCGTAGTCATATCAATTGGCATTTATACGCGCGAGCTACTCCTTTTCTGAGCCTGGACTTGAATCAAATTTTCTGCAGTGGATTGACTTTAGTATTTGCAGAGGCCCCTGAATATTTGGTGGCTTCGATTCAGTCGAAGCAGGCCTGGGTACTTGCTCTAGCATATTCGCCTTGAGGCAGCAGGATTGCATCGTGCGGAAGCAACAAGACAATTTGCATTTGGGACAGCTAGCCGTTGGCCCCGTCATAGGCCTTGGGAACAGCACGTCGGTCGCGCGGTCCTTACGCCACCTCCGACAATTTTGCATGTGTTTTTGACAACTCAAACACTGAGTCGGATTACTATGGCGGTCCGTGGATGATTGGCGACGGTTCATTTTCTCGCGTTTCCCCAGTATTTTTTAAAGTCCGCTGTATGTATTATTGCATCTACATAGATTATTATGAGTTGCAGGTCACACTAACAGATGTTGAATGCACTTGGTAAGAATGGTCGAGTTCCGGCTCGCGAGTGGCAGGTCTGCACTACGATCTGAAGGACCATTGATTCCTGATGTTCAATCAACAGCTCCCGATGAACTTATAAGACCATTCATTGAAGATTATGTTGCGAAGGGGTATCATAATTCTGAAATTGTCTCTCGTCTAGTACGCAAGCACTACGATACCAACATGTACAATGTTTCGTGAGTCACCAATCGACTTCTGATCAAAAGTACACATTGTGAGAGACTCTAGTACGAAAAGACGTCCCAATGCAGGTGACGTGTTGGAGAGAGCCACGCACATGCCTATCAACCTTCAACGAGTCCAAAGCCCCAAATACGCAGCCGTACTCTCCCACCATGAAAGGGAAGGACAAAGGCAAGACGACCTGCATTGAACAGGAAGAAGACACCTGTTTTGGTGTCGGAGTGTGCTAGTCGAGTGATAACCATCCGCTTCTTATTCGCCAAGTCCTGGAGGTGGATATGCGTCTGGTTCTGAGAAGGCAGGGAAGAAAATATTCGATGGAGAATGTAGAACGACGGTATCGATGTACCACATCCGATCTGGGCAGCCATTAATGAGTTTGAGTCTATTGACAGAGCGCAGAGAACTGTATACCCACCTCTAACACGCGCTTGCCGTGTACAAAGCTGCCCTCATAGACGAGAGGCACAAGGTCTGACAGTGCATCAAAAAATTGCAGCGCAGACCGTGCGTTGAAAATAGACGGTTGCTCCGATGCATCCGGGTCATCAGCATTTTGTGAGATCAATTGAAACCTCACATCGAACAGATCACGACGTGGAGGTGAAAGTTCACCTCCGCTAGCGAGTGGGATCGTGATTGGAGAGTAAGATATTTTGGATGGTAGGCTGTGCACCAGATCAGTTTTTACGGCATGAAGGTGAGCGGAAGATGAGCAGTAATTATACGTACTGTGTTTGCGAGAGAAAGCTCGGTAAATGCGTCTGGAATAACTGCCTGCGCAGAATCGTCCTCCACGTCGAAGTTGAACTTGAACATCTTGCAATGAGATCCAAAATGAGATCTATATAATAAGGTTCTCGAGGATGAGTAGCCTGTGCAAGCGATGATTATCACATCGTTGTTTGGCAAGGCAGGTCAAGAAGGCCTACCATCCATCCGTATCGTGGACAAAGGCACCTTCGCAGAATATCACAGGCGGAAATACGAGCAGATGAACATCACGGCATGTCAGGTGAATGTTCTCGTCGTCGTATTTGACCCAACAATTAAGGAATGGCTCATGGAGCGAGTAATAATGGAGTTGTAACTTGAGTGCTTAGGCTACTTACATAACACTGCGTACCGATTGTCGCTGCAATCTTGGATATGACAGGTAGGACCATTATTCGTTTTTGAGCACAGGCAATTGTTGACGCGGCAGGACGACGAAGATGAGTTCGAAGAGGTTCGGACGCGTTTGAACCAGTTCTGGGTAACCCCGAACCCGTTTGGAGGTTCGGTCCTGGGGCTATGTCGGACCTAAGGTTGCCGCGCCCTCCTGTGACAGATAAACTGCTTGATGTGAAAATCAGCACACTTGGCGCGATTACACCCACCGATCGCGTTGCCTCTGACAGAAAACCTCGACGATTGGGGATCAGCCTCCACTTCCAAATCAGACGGAACAGCCTGAACCTGCACGAAAATTTAGAGAGAGCGCAGAGACTAAAGGGCAAGTTTGAGAACCTACCTCGATCTCTGGGGTGGATGAAACAAGTTCATGATAGACGTCATTTGGGGGAACAGGGCTGCGGCTGCCGGAATCCTTCAAGCACTGTTGTGCAACATTAGCCGTATTCCAGGACATTCAGTACGCATTCACGTGGACTCACAGAGGGTCTGAGGTTATTCACACCGTCCTTAACCTTCCCCAGAAATCGACGAACTTTGCTACAGGGTCGGTGCTAGACGAAGGATGCATCAATTGGGGTGAACCAAGTGATCCCGAAGAGTCATGTACCGAGCTTTCACTGGCTGTTGCTTCGTTAGATGTGTGGGTTTCTCGAATCAGTGATTTGCCTTTTGGCCCCTCATTGTTGTGAATAGCAGTTGGTGATTTGAATCAATCTGCAGCGAAGTAAGATAAGGAATGGTCCTACATTGTTTGCCTCGCTTTATTTGCTGTAGTGTTGACTGCGAGCGCTAAACGAACGAGTATAGGCATTCAATGTTCACTGGCAGCCGCGTCGAGTCTTTGCGCGTTAAATCGGATGTCGTCGTGTATCAACTTAGCTGTACATCGAGCCTGGACAATAGCCCATGATTGAGTGCAGGCAAGCCACAGTGTATGTATCTCGAATATTGATAAAGTAGTCTCTGATCTTAAAGTCAAGTTAACTTGAAGTTCATCCTGACCGGTACCCTCGGGCCTCGGCGACTCTGATCCTCGGTTGGCCATTACTGAATTCTGATCGGAGCTTTTCACTCAAGTTGGCCTGTTCATGCTATGTACTAAGTACTTAGCAGTCTTGTAACGCGGGTTTGGCCTCACTGGTTTCACCCTTGGTGGTAGATCTACAAGTAAACAACAATTCACCTATGTAGATGATGTCGAGGTAATTCTTACGGACGGGCAGCAAAGCCGTACAAGGGGCAACTGTGTTTGGCCACAAACCGATTCGAAGGTAATTAATTCTACCAAACCTCTCGATGCAGCATTCACACTCACATTCAAAGGTTTGAAACGCGAAAGTGGCTGTCCTTACTTCCAAACCAAACCAAAAGGCACTGTCCTCAACATGCGAATGAAATGATCAGTTCACTCCCAGCGAAGAACAACAATTCGAAAAGTTTTCTCCTCCTCTATGTCTACTATAACTCAACAGATCTTCAAAGAAATCACCTAGAAGTCGTCATCAGAGGCTCATCGATACATCCATCGGCGACCTCACTCTACACTACTTCAACCTTATCGTTCTCAAACACAGTGCTCTTCAAATTGTACTCCGCTGCGCAGCTCGCATCGTCAACGCCACGCCATTCCGAGTCGCCCGCATCGGCGCACCCATCGCAGAAGCAGGCTACGTCGACATATTAGACAACAGAGATCGGTGGAGGCCGTATCACCGTTCTCCTCCAGCTCGCTCCCGGAGAGAGGGTATCAAGAACACAGAGGCGTAACTCTGGATTAGATCTTACAAGGCTGCCACATAGGTGTCGTCAATAGTCGGCCTGGCTTGACTAGAAATGAGGTCTGATGGCTGGTGGCAGACCTTCTGTTCCGACGGGATTGTTGGCTTATATAGAGATTCGTGCCCAGCGTAGTTGGTATCTGCGTGCATCGAGGACTTGAGTGTGTTCATGTTTTTATACCTGCATTTTTATGTTAAACGATGTCACCCAGTTGCAGAGGGTATGACATCATTAGGGACACGTTTCTAGTGGGAAATCTGCGCGGTAACTTTGCTGCATCTTTTGTTATGGATTGGATGTGCATGACAATGAGCTGAGGGTTGTACAACTACAATGACCTTGAAGATAAGTCTCCAGGGAGTTACCCGCTTGACATTATCAGGAGACGAATGATGATGACGTCTGGGGGGAAAAGTAGACCATCTTGTCATATGCTAAGCACATCTCGGCCTACTAATGGATGTAGGTACAATACAAGTCCTTTATCGACGCCGGAAGGCACATGGCCAAAGAGGGTGCAAAATCATTGTTTGGTAGGTCAAGTTTGCACTGGAGTGATACAGTTAACCGTCTGACACGCACGATGAAAGCCAGAGCGGGTGTAAATATCCTTCGTGGTGTGGCTGGCACAGGTCTGCTATTGTTGTGCCACAAGTACGGCTATGCTACTTTCATTTGCTGTCGAATCCCTAACTCTGAATGCTTCTGCAGATTCCAAGAGCTCACTTGGGGAAGAGTATACCAGGCTGGATCTGGTTGACCGTGTATTGGAGGATGTGTGATGCAGTAGGAATACGGCGGAACAGTCATGGTAGATGAGAAGACAATTCTTCAAATACTCAAGCAATGAATAAAGTTTCAAAAGTCACTTCTAAGAGTAGATGATAGCACTGCAAGCAAGTATCAGGGTAATCCTACAACAGCTATGCCAACAGGATAAAAGATCAACAACTTGTATTAGAACTGTACCAGACTAGGATGAAGCCATGCAAGATAGTACTATACACCGATATGAACGAAACCCATCATCTGCTCGAGCGGCACTTTCGTCTTCACGCCGTTTGTAGCATGGTTGAGTGCCCGGGCCGCCTGTGTACAATCCATAATGCCCTCCTCAAACATCTTCTCGTAGAAAGCTTCGACGTGTTTGGCGAGAGCATCATCGACCAATTGTCAACAAGGAATGGTAGCATATCGTCCTCCACAACAGCATTATCATGAAAAACAGGGACAGTTGCAGAGGCCGCAGAGAGGGTAAGGTGTTTGCACGTTTCACTCTGCGAGGACGCGAAGATGCGCATGTTGGAGAGAAGGAATTGAAGGAGGGAGGGACGGGCAATGGAGAAGGTCGAGGAATTTCATTGATGCTCGTTCCTTCAACAGATGAAAAGGAAGACATGTGTCGATGCCTCGGACGAGTCATCAAGTTGGTGATTGGGGAATATAATTATGTTTGACTGAGTGTGAGTGTGGCGACGAGTTCGACCGCGAAAGAATAACAAAAACATCGTCTTGATTGCATATGGATGTGCATTTGGCAAGATTGTAGGGTGTTTCTCGTTCTGAAATGACGTTGTCGACAGACTAGAGGACACAGCTGTCGTCGCGTATCGGGTCCCCTGTGGTGTTAGCTACTCTTGAAGTTGAATTGGCCGGGCCCACATGATGTACCATAAATATGCCTGTATGTCCCATCTTCTGGTCATCTGTCAATCACATTTTGGAGCCGTTTGCATTACTCCGAACCCGGGCATGAGTCGACCCATATGTAACTTACCGCGCAAGCTTCTTACACACAAGTCTTGACAGCCACAGGTGCGCTCTGTTGAAAGTGATACTGCTGCAAGAAGGAAGAGAGCCGAGTTTAAAAGTTGGCGATGAGGCTCTGCCATGCGGCACATGCCTAGTCCATGACTCCGAGTTGTGGTTGAAACTTGAGAACGTCATTCACCTTGGTCCTTGTCCTACATATTACTTAGCCAATGTAATATGTACGTATTTGAAAAAGGACAACACAAACCTTGTGTATACCTTGAAAAAAAAAACCGATTCAGGAGGAAAATACTTGGTGCTATTTGAGTTTTTACACATGCAAGTTGGTGCACAGTTTTAATTAATAGACGTAAAGGATTGTGAATGGTGGTAAAGGTAGAGTGGTATGGGAAGAAGATCATCGGGAGCAGATAGGAGGTCCCGACGCATTACAAGTCATGAAAGACAATTGGAAGCAAAACAAGCAGAAAGCAAAGATGGAGATGTACCGTAAATGACGAGGAATGATATGAATTCAACTGCTGCTTCGTTTGGCTAGTTGGAGCAGAGCAAGGGTCGACATGTCAAGAATATCAAGGTGCCCGTGGAAGATCGACTGTATAGGAATTAATGCCCCCGTATACTTTTTCCAACTGTGCGCACAGTCTCGACTTGACAAAAGTTCAATATATTGACAAGCAGACTGTCATGCCCTCCAGCATGCATCCACTGTCTGAGAGATCCAGCGCATTGATTCCACGACTGATTGAACCCAATGAGTGTGCCCCAGCAAGGGCTCACCGACTGGCTGCCCCATCGCTGCATCCCACAACCGAACAGTCATATCCAACGAACCAGTGACGATGCGAGTTCCATCTGGCGAGAATGAGACTGATTGAACTGAATCAGGGTGCCCCCTGAGCATGGCCTGAACAGCCAGCCAGTTCATATCATGTCCAGATACTGCACGAAGAACATTCGGAAACCGTGCGGAAAGCTTTCTGGATAGTGGAGAGTTGACAGGTGAGAATGGGAGTGCTGATACATACAGATGTGGTGTGCTGTGTAAAATGATGCCGCCGAAGACTTGAATAACCCTCTGTACATTCATTGCAGTCGATGAGATGTCTTTGAATTCGGAATGGCCCTGTGGTTGCGCATGAGCACCTCATCTGCACTCAGTAGAAATATACTCATCGTCAGCCACTGGGGAATGAGTGAAAGGGCAGGGAAATCGAGTGGAGATAGCCCAAGGTGCTTTGCAGGCTCTTGTGCACCCCGAAGTGCCGATTGGGTATCAGTCTATGTGACCACCGAAATTTAGAGAGAGAGCAGAGACTGAAGGGCAAGTTTGAGAACCTACCTCGATATTCGGGGTCGATAAAACATGTTCATAATGGTCGTCATTTTGGGGAACAGGGCCGCAGCTGTGAGAATCCTCTGAGCGCTGTCGTGCAATATTAGCGGTATTCCAGGACACTCAGTACGCATGCTCGTGGACTCACAGAGGGTTTGAGCTTGTTCAGATCGTCCTTGACACTGCCCTTGACCGCCCCCAGAAATCGACTGAATTCGCATCGAGGTTGGTGCTAGATGAAGGATGCGTTGATTTCAGTGATTTGGAGTGAACCAGGTAATCCTCGAGAGTGACATACCGAGCCTTCACGAGCTGGTGCTTCGTTAGATGTGTAGGTTTCTTGAGTTGAAAGCCTTGATGACTTGCCTTTGGGCATCGTTGCGAATAGCAGTTGACGAGTTGAATCAGTCTGTAGCGAATAAAGATAAGGAATGGTCCCACATCGTTTGCCTCGAGGCTTTATTTGCTGCAGTGTTGACTGCGAGCGCTAAACGAGTATAAGCAAATATTTAACCGCGTTGTAGGAACAAGTTCCTGGTTAGGCTTACTTTACCCCTATTTACCTTGCTTGTGTTGGCACTTGGATAGCTTACATAATCATGTTGGTCTTTTACCCTTACTATCACCTGGTGTGATTTAGAATGCAGTTTCCCTTACTCTCTCTCTCTCTCTGAGCTCTGAGCCTGGTCCAGAAACCCTTTAGGGTCTTACACTGTCAACACTCTGACATAGCAGCTAGGCAGACAGACCCAACACCAGATTACCTCAATCTGAATTGTTGTACCCACAGCGTCTCTCAGGGTACAGCACGGGTAACACCGACCAAGGGTACGGGTGCCCACCAAGTCTCTGAACACCGTAGGTAAATCACCAAGAAGAGTGTATTTCAAATGATGATATGATGATTTCTACTTCTCCTTGTCGACTACCGTCCAATTCATCCTGAGTTCTACAGAAAAAAAGAGTTGCAATTTCGCAAATTGAACATTAGAATCACTGAGTATCGAGAAGCAGATTCTTTTCAGCATACTAGGAAGTGGAAAGGCACATCGCAAAATATCTCACCGCAGCATTAACCACCCACACAGCTTCAATTTTACTTCCCCAGAAAATAGGGAACAGCTCTGGGCTGGCCAATCCAAATCCTCGCCTTACATGTTCGGTGAGCTGAGCCTGTTCCTCACGGAAATCGCGCATTTGGTCGTCCAGACGAGAGTAAAGGCCCTGAGGGTGCCATTAGCTTTGTATAATGATCAGGAGGCATGATCATGATCAGTGACTCCACCGCAAGACAGGGACATGATATATTTGAAACAGAACGCACGTGAGGCTCTCCTTGACGCAGTCAATGATATCTTTTAACTGGTATACAACTGCGGTCAGCACCCGTTTGATCAGATGTGGTGTTAACGAAAATTTGACGGAGATTTGCTGCCAGTGCGTTGGAGCTGGCCTAGTGAATCCTGTGTGCGGAATGACATAGTATCAAATGTGTGTTCAGCGTCTGCATGGATAGAAGCATGAGATGCTGAACGAGGAGGGAACGACTGGTGAGCGCTCATGCCTATTGCTGTGTACACTGTAGTCTTGATTGCATTCCAGCACGAGGCACGAGAGCGTGGGATGCGGGGTTTTGGGCTGATCTGTTGTGGTGCGCTTCCATCGGAAGTATCCTTCTTGTTCCTGCACCACGAGGTATCCGCCTTGTAGTAGTTCTGCACATCGCTCGTAGCACTCTGTATTCTCGCTCTGTGGTATCTAGTCTGCTCTTTTGTTGCTCTTGCCGTCGTCATTCTCCTTCCGCCTGTTTGGTTCGATGGTGGGCACCCGCCATTTCCCCCGTGTGGTGGAAACCCCTGTCCCAGACTCACCTGAGCGAGTTCCACCTGTCGACTCACCCGCCGGTGCAGATTCACCTCCCGCTGACACCCTGGCAGACTTGGCCAACTTGGCTGAAAACACCGCACCTGGGCTGCCCCGCCTGGGCAGCGTCATCTGTCCTTCAGACGAGCATGTTGAAGAGGACGGCCTGCTCTCACCAGTGCATCCTCCTCGTGGCAGAGTGCATATGCATTCTGGCTGCTCCCCCTGCTACCAAAAAATCCAAAGGGAAGCAGAGGGCCTTCCCTCCAGAATTCCAAGGCTTCTCCCCAGCCTCGCCTTTACCGGGCCCTTCAGCACTCCCCTCTCCTGCTCCTTCCGGTCTCACCCTCCACATCCCAGGGGGTCGCTCTCCTGGGCGTTCCTCCTCCCTTCCCCCTCCTTCCTCTTATGCAGTAGAGGCTCTTGCGGTCTTCTCTAGGCTTACCGCTGGCCACGACCTCCTCGACCCTACAGTTCGAGCCCAGGTCCGCCTGGCATTCTGCGACCACGCAGCTGTGTTGGACGTGGAGACCTTGCTGCCTCCTGTGTCCGGCAGTGGGTTTCCACCCCTGCCTACCTCCCTTCCAGGTAAGCATTTCCTCTGCTCCTCCTTCCCCGCCTTCCCAGACCTCCTGGGCCTTCCCTGGACCTCCTTTGGGCGCATATATGCGCCCTCCCTTGATGTCCCCCCCCCTGCACCTTCCTTCCTGGTGCTTCCAGGCGCCTCTCCTTCTCTCCCATTCCTTCCTGGGCTTACTTTTCTGCCCCCTTTCCTAGCGCTCCCCACAGGCAATCTTCCACTGCCTCCCCCTCGCACGCTGCTTCCCAGCGCACAGCTTGGGGGCTTGGCTTCGCTCTTGGGGGGCTCATCCTCCTCGACGACTCAATGTTCCCTACCTTCAGCTCCTTCCAAGCTCTGCGGCAATACCCTTCCAGAATCCAAGGTGGTGGCCACCGCTCTGTGGCACAACTGGGCAGTACACATTCCCCTGTCTGCCCTATCCACCAAGTCCCTTCTCCAACTCGGCTCCTCCTCACGCGCCCAGTCTGACGCCGACCAGGCACTCTCTGTCAAAGGGGGTGTCCTCACTGTTACCGCTCCCCAATTCAACGGTAAATCGGAGAGGAACCTGTCATCTGAAGAATGGCTCCACGCGTGGCCGCGCCTGGTTAGCATGATCCGTCGGTACCTCCCAGGCGATCACGCGAACGCCATCGCGGATTCCTGGGAGACCCATTTCACCGTCCTTTCCCGCCGCTATGACTTTTTTTGTCAACTTCCACCTCTACTTGAAGTATGATATCCGGGTGAGGCAATCCTTCGTGCACGACCACTCCTTTGCCCCCTTCGAGTGGCAGGAAGAAGTCTGGCGCGCCATTGTCCAGGAGCACAACACCCCAGCTCTCCAGCCTTCCTCCTCGTCCTTTCCGTCTGGTGCACGCTCTGGCTCTGCCACATCCTCCTTTCATACCCCCACTGTTCCGTCTGCAGCCCCCAAGAATTTCACAGCCCCAACCTCTACAGCTTGGCCTGCCCCACAGGCCCATGCCTCCGCACATAGATGTATCTTCTGTGGGAGTTCTGAGTGCCGCTCCCGTGCCTGCGGCACTACCCGCACCTCCTTCATCACCTTCGACGCCACCTCTGCACACGCTGTGGAGGCCCTCACACGTCTCAAATGTGCTCACAGTGACGGGTTTCTGCCAGTTGTCACTCCCTTCCTCTGGGAGAAGTGGCACGAACTCCTCGAACGTGCTGGAGTACTCAAGGAGTTCGCGGATGTTCCTAAAGGCATCCGATTTGGCTGGTGCCTTGGTGTTCCGGATTCCTTTCCCCTTTCCTCCTCCTTCATCCCCAACAACCACAAATCAGCTCTTGATCACCCAGATTTCATCTTGTCTTACATCCACTCTGAAGTTGCCGCTCGCTGTTATACTGGCCCGTTTTCCCCAGATTGCCTGGAATGCCTCATAGGTTTCTTTCACACTAGCCCTCTGGGTGTTATTCCCAAACCCGGCTCCACTAAATTTCGTCTTATTCAGGACCATTCCTTCCCCCACAATAATCAATTCATCCCCTCAGTAAATTCTGCCATAGATTCCTCCCTCTTCCCCTGTAACTGGGGCACATTGGAAGACTGCGAACGCCTCGTCACCGAGGCTCCTCCAGGTACGCAAGTCGCTGTTTTCGACGTGGCCTCTGCACACCGCCGATCGCACCCGAAGACCAGCGGTACGTCTGTGTGATGTATGTGGTCGACGGGGTCATCCAGATCTGGATCGACCACGCTGCTTCATTCGGGGGTGCCAGTTCCAACGGCATGTTTGGGCGTCCTGGAGACGCAATCGTCGCCATCTACAGGTTCAACGGTGTCAAAGACCTCTTAAAATGGGTCGACAACTTCATTTTCTTTCGTTATCCTTCTGTGAGCCCTCATCCTTCCCTTGCGCTCTCTGCTCCATTCTTTTTCCTGCCTGCCACTAACATTTTCTCTCCACTTCCTTCCGTGTTCTCTTTAGCGCTTCTCCCCACACGGTCCGTGGGTGTATTCTTATGACGAATCCCTCATTTTTAGTATCGCACTCCGACTCGGCTGGCCCTGGGCCCCAGAAAAATTCATGGCCTTTGCATTTCTCTTTCTCTACTTAGGTTTCTCCTGGGACCTCGTCCTCAAGATCGTCTCTATTCCCCTCTCCAAACGTTCCAAATACCTCGAACGCCTCATTCCATGGGTCTTCAGCGCTTCTGTCTCACGCGCCGACTGTGAAGGCATTATTGGCTGTCTGCAGCATTGCTGCCTCATTCTTCGCGAGGGACGCTCGCACCTCCCTTCCTTCCACCGGTTCCTTTCCTCATTCAACCACTCCAGCTCACCCCTCCTACTTCACAGAATCCCTCAGAAAGTCCTTGACGACGTTGAGTGGTGGAGATCGCAACTGGGTGCTGATGTTTGCACTCGTCAACTGCGCACCATCCCCCCTCCCCACAATCTTTCCATCTTCGTCGGTGCGTCCACCTCATTCGGCATCGGCTTTCTCGCCGGCAAGCGCTGGTTAGCCTGGCGTCTTCTCCCAGACTGGAAAACCGAGGGACAAGACATAGGCTGGGCCGAGATGGTTGCTATAGACCTGGGGCTTAGAGCGCTTGTCCACTCAGGTATCCGTGACGTCCACTTACAATTCCATTCAGACAACCAAGGAGTTGTGGGGGCCCTCAAAGCAGGACGTTCACACAGTCTTGCCCAGAATGATGTTCTGCGGCGGCTCTCTTCCTTCGCGCTGGACCACAACATCTGGCTTTCAGTTGTTTGGGTTAGTTCCACTGATAACCTGTCGGATGGCATCTCCAGAGGGTTGTTCCCCTCTCACTTATCTCGTTTTCAGTTTCCTCCACCACTCCCCTCATACCTTAAGAAATACCTGTCCCTAATATAAGTAGCATTTTCCCAGTAGCTTGTCCCACGGTTGGTCGCATCTTTGTCCCCACTTCCGTCGCATTGCAATTTGTTATTACTTGTTCTTGTCATGAACAGTTGCGGTGAGCTTGAGAACAGAGCCTCTTATGGCCATCCTCTTCTATGCTCCCTGCCTTTATGTAGTTGCGGTGAGCTTGAGAACAGAGTCTCCCCGCGCTCTACTTTCTCCAGACTCCTCATTTTATTACCTTCCACTAATTTTCTCATCCTTGGCTGGTAGGTAATTCCTTTCTAATTGCTCTTTCCCTGCCATTGTGATGTGCATTTCAATCCAGCCTGTCAGCTCGGTTTTCCCTCCTTCCCTTTTCTACCCTGCTTGGATTCTCACTCTCCTGTCAGTTTTCCTCACCCACTCTTACTTCATCCTTGGCTTCTTTTTCGACTTCAACGCATATGCCGTCCTCAGCTTACCGCTCAGACCCGCTTCTTTCCAACCTCGCTAATTCACGCATCCAAGCAGCTCTCAATGCTGCCTGGGCTGATTCAACCCTTCGCAAATACCGGGGTTCAATTCACAACTTCCTGTTGTTCTGCAAACATGAGAACATCTCACCTCACGACCGCTGTCCAGCCAGCAAAATTCTGTTATGCGCCTTTGCCTCTTCAAGACTGGGCTCCCTCGCAGGCGACTACGTTCACAACCACATTTCGGCCCTTAAGGCTTGGCACGCCTACCACAATGTCCAGTGGATGGGGGGCTCACGTCTTCACTTCTTGTTAAGCAGCGTCTCCAATCTGGCGCCTTCCTCCTCCTTTCGCCCTCCTCGTCCACCAGTTTCCCGCTCAATGTTGCTAGTTTTAGCTTCCAACCTCAATCTTGCCAACTCTTTTGATGCTTGCTGCCTTGCAGCCGCATGCGTGGC
Organism: Suillus clintonianus; assembly: GCF_016758775.1. Lineage (NCBI taxonomy): Eukaryota > Fungi > Basidiomycota > Agaricomycetes > Boletales > Suillaceae > Suillus > Suillus clintonianus. The sequence goes on from NW_024539367.1 coordinate 97,392, forward strand.
CATGTGGGGCCAACTTCGCCTTGGGGAAATCCTCTCCTCTTGGGAACACTCCTTCCAAAGTGCTCACATCGCGAGCAGATCCAACCTCTCCCCGCCTATCAACGCGAATGGTTCCCGCAAACTGTTCCTTCCATACACTAAAGTCAAGAAGAATCGAGGCAAAGAGGTTGTGATTTGCCATCAACGTGACCTTTCGGACCCAATCCGTGCCCACGACCTGAATATCTTTGATCATAATCTTCCCCTCTTCTGCTTTCAGACTTCTGATGGCCTTCGCTGTCTCACTCGAAAGAAATTCATGAACTGCTGTAACGCTATTTGGATCGCTTCTGGTGTTCCCACTGCATCAGGCCACTCCTTCCGTATTGGCGGAACGACTGAGCTTCTACTCTCAGGTGTTCCTTCTGACGTAGTCAAAACACTCGGGCGTTGGTCTTCAGACGCATTTCTAAGGTATTGGCGCAACATAGACATCCTCCCCCCCGCCATGTCGAGAATCTACTACCTTCCTGTTGAGTAGTCTCCACTTTCTCGTGTTTGGGCAGCATGCCTTGTTCCTCACCCCTGCGGCTCCACCTGGCCGTTGGCTCAGGGTTGGGGTCCTCCTCCCCTCGGCATGCACTTGGTTGTGGACTAATCCCGTCGCAAGACGGGATTGTCCGTGTCCCTGCCCAAACACCCGGAAGGCTTTTCTGTCGTCTCTCGCACCTCGCATGCACCCAATTTCTTTCACCCTGCCACGTCAAAGTCCGAAATGTAGAAAATATCTTTTGACGGAGGTTTTGGGTTGTTTGGATTGAAAGCTTTTGCCAAACAAACCGCGTGCACGCACATCAACGTAAGCTATAACCGATGCCCGTCGACGCACACCTTACTACTATACATTTAATTCGCCGGGTGGAATGCTAGTTGCCTGTTATTCATACACGGACTCGGGGTCGACAATGGTTGATCGTTAATGATATTAATAGTGGTACTCAGAGTAGTTTTGTAATTTTCGGTAAAGCTCGGTAAGGTTCCGGTAGAGCGCGGTTAGAAACCCACCAAACTCGGGCTAAACACGCACCTGACATGCGGCAGACTTCGGCACCCTAGCGGACTTCGAAATGTATGCCTGTTGTTCGACCATCACCTCGTCGTCACTCTGCGCGACTGCAAGCTTTACAGAAGCCCATTCGAGGGAGCAAAAAGCCCATGGAACAAATGCAGGGGCCCGTCACTCGCAGGAAAAGGTGGCAAAAGTCGAGGCACATGAAGTACTGCTGCCGGTAGTGGCTCTGATCAGCCCAGATTCACAATCCAATGGCAGTCTGTGCCTTTCCACACCCAAATGATTATCGACCACCTCCGCGAACACCCAGCTGACTGCCGGATCCCTATTTTACTCGGACGGGAAGCAATCGCAGGATGATGGTGACCTGCCCCTCGGGCAAGGATAAGGTTTCCGCTGTGCGCCGTTATCGCAAAGCATGTCTTTGAGCGTGATGAAGAATATGCGGGCTACTATGCGGCTGGGCCGGACAAGTTCAGAGACTCAACGAGCAATCACATCATTGGGTATGTTTTTTCCTGTCCATTCTTGTCATGTACACTAATAATATTCAGTTTAAAGCCTTGCGAAAAGGTATCGTCAAGGCCATGACAAGTTGAACTGCGACTGGTGCCTGGTATCATGCCGCAGGATGAAACCACCGCCCAGAATTTACGTGGTAAGTATTTCTTTCTATTTATGATAGTCTAATTGATTAAATTCACAGCGCAAATCTCAAAGGAATTCCCCTGGTATGATGACCTTGCTGGCATCATGGGGGGGAATCCGGCATTATCACTCAAGACCATCTCATCACGCCCAGGGGTCGACCATTCGGCAAACTTTTTTTCTATCTTGCGTATGGCGGGCAGCTCCTATTCTGACACCCTGCGCTCTGGGAGCGCTCAATTTAACGCTCAACAGTCTCAGCCCCCCCCTCAATCTCAGCCCCCCCTCCTATCAATCAGCCCCCACATCCCTCCAGCAGTCAGCCCCCGCATCCTTCCAGCAGTCAGCCTTACCCCCCTGCAGGTGGTCAGCCTTACCCTCCTCCCTCAAGCGGCCACCCTTACCATCCCTCAAGCGGCCATCCTTACCCTCCCTCCAGCAGTCAGCCCCCCCATCCCTCGAGCGGTCATCCTTACCCTCCCTCAAGCGGTCCTTCTTATTCCTCTTCTTCCGACGGTCAGCCTCCCCACAATCAGTACCATTTTGACCGTGCCCCTCAGGACTATGCAACTGGGGCTGAGCGCCATCAGCAGTATGGCCAACAACCACATCAACCTTATTCTGGCCTGCCCCCTGCCCCCTCTCACAGCACTTTCAATTCACCTCTCGACGACACCGACATCAACATGCCCGATTATGACGATGACGAGACGATGGACTTCTCCTTCAACAATATACCGAGGCCTCCTCCCCCCCTGCGACGGGATTACCACGACGACCCTAACCCTATCAGCCTCAACAGTCCGCCAAGGTCTGCACGTGCTGCGTCGAAAATGACCAGCTCCTTCCCCTTCCCCTCCCATCACCCCCCCGCCTCAATCTGAATTCGTGCTACCACGCCCATCGCAAACGTCTCATCGCGACGGTCGCGCCTCCTTCAATATGGCTGATCCGAAGAGGCGCACTAGCGCTGGGTCACCCAAACCAATCTCTCGCCGTTCTTCAGGATCTTCGCAGTCCAAGCCTGCATCGGTGTCGTCGTCGGGACTCGCGTCAACATCCATGACTGTCCCCAGCTAATTCCGCGTCCGCGGGAAAACAGAGGCGGGTGAAGAAGCAGCGGTCCGACATTCAGAGTCAAGTTGACACTTACAAAGACGAGATCGAGAAAGTGCAGTTGGACAGGGTTTCTCGAGACGAGCTGAAGAACGAACGGTATATGGTCAAGTACAATATTGCTCGTCAGCTCAACAAGCACAAGTACCTCGAAGCTGAACGCACGGGTGGTTATGCCGAAGCTGCCGTTGCGCATCAACGTTCCCAGGAGGCCAAAGATGCTGAGATAAGACTTCGTGAAGCCGAGATCAAAGTGCATGACACATTGGCGAATGTGCATGCAGAGGAGGCGGCAACGCTATGCCTCAAGATCGAGCTTGCTCGTCTCACTAGTTCTAATTCTGGGTCTTGAGTGTGATGCTTCCGGTGTCTCGTTTGTTCTTGTTTCATGCCGTTTTCATGCTGTCGCGCTGTTGTATATGTTGTGCAAATGTTACTCATGTCCTGTTGTACTGTTCTTACTATACACTGATGTTCTTCTGTACTAGTAGCTTGCCAATAAAGTTTGTAACTATTCCTCAGCCTTCTCTTCGCACTGCTCTTGAGTGGGGACTGTCAAGTAAGAGATCCTTCAACCTCTCACGACATGCATGACCCGGAGTCCCTTCATACAACCTATCACCCACTTGCTCATCACCATCGGGTCCTTCATTCTCTGCTCCATGAATGTTACTGTCCTCCTGACGAGCCCATGTCACTGAGCCACTGGCTTCTGTAAGAGCTCGATTTTCTTCAAACCGGATAATCATATTGTGGAGTATGAGACAACACTGGATCCAATGGACAGCGGCACGCAAGTCGTCGGCTGAATTGATATTCTGTCAGAGATCTCGAAGGGATTGAAACCGCCCTTTCAATGCAGCAAATGCATGTTCGACACGTACACGGACCTAAAGAAATTATAAATTTAAAACAATCAGGAAAAAAAGGTACAAACTGTAGAAAGATGATAATTAAACACATATTGCAGTAACATATCTCCGTATTATACGAGTGAACGGACGTGCATAATATCCCGTATGATACGGGCCAGCGGACCATGGGCCGAAGTTAGATATATCCTCGATTATGACGGATGGGCTGGGCATGTTATTATTCCCGATAGAGACGGGTGGGCCCATGTAGGGAATATGTAGAGTAGATGAGTGGGCTGATGGACATGAATATTCAATAGACGGATGGGCCGAGGTAGTGGGATATTATGTAGATGGGTATCAAATAGCCGGGTATGTCAAGGGTGCTTGTTATCAAATAGACGGGTGGGCCCAGATATATATCATATTAGACGGGTGGGCCGACATATTGGTACCATTTTTTAGACGGGTGGGCCGAGGGAGTGGTGAAATATTTATTGGATATATGGGTGGGCCGAGGGAGCTGTAAAGTATTTATTATGTATACGGGTGGGCCGAAAGTAGTCATATATTGGATATATGGGTAGGCCGAGGGCGAGGTGAATTATTTATTAGATAGACAGGTGGGCCGACATAGGGAATATTAGATAGACAGGTGGGCCATGTTCGTGAGTCGCTACCTGCTAACAACTTCGGGTGTCATTTTTTCCTCCCCATAACTGCTCACCAGAAATTCTGAGATGGAGAATAAAGATAAATTTGATAAATACCTCATCCAAACACTGGTCATGACATGGGGTATATAATATAGGGGTGGGCCAAGGGAGCTGTAAAGTATTTATGATGTATATGGGTGGGCCAAAGGTAGTCAGACTGCGCTTCGGCCGGATACCCGTCGGATACACTACAGTATATAAACCCTTTGTAACCTGTAGTATTTCCTGAGTTCGAATATTAACTTAGACTCTGTTCAATCCTCGTGTTCTCTCGGCTCTTAGGATTATTATCCTAGTCCGATCCTCCGAGCCTCGGGATTATATCCCTAAGGCTAAATACCTCCACCTCTACCTTCGGGTAGTCTATACCTTGTTAGTTTCTACCCGGACGCAGTCTCGGGTAGTCTTCCCTCTTTCGTCCGGCCCGTCCATACCCCTCGGCCGATGATATCTACCCCCCCCCCCCTGTAAATTAGGGGCATGTACTCGGGTAAAGAGCGCAGCGCACGAGCTGAAGCTAAGCCCCTCCAGTCCGACCCATTGAACACGGTCTTAACAATATGGGTAGACCGAGGGTGAGGTGAATGATTTATTACATAGACAGGTGGGCCGACGTAGGGAATATTAGATAGACAGGTGGGCCATGTTCGTGAGTCGCTACCTGCTAACAACTTCAGGTGTCGTTTTTCCTCCCCATAACTGCTCACCAGAAATTCTGAGATGGAGAACAAAGAGAAATTTGATAAATACCTCATCCAAACACTGGTCATGACATGGGGTATATAATATAGACGGGTGGGCCCAGGAGAATGATAATTGTAGACATGATGGAGCCCAGGTAGTTGTATATCATCCAAATCAAAGAAGGTAATAACACAAAGTCATCTAATGATGTCATATGGCACTGTTCCAGGCCCTGTTCATCAAAGCTTTGAGATGGAAGAGGAAGGTCTTGCAGTATGGCATAGAGATCTGCAAAGGGGTGAAGTGGAAACTCGAGCGGTGTACCGAGTTCCGGGACCTGGGTCTCGACAAACGAATATGTGATATGCATCACACTTCCAATCATCTGGTATTTCATTGAGCAATGGATGATAATAGATCTTTGAGAGCCAACATCATCCAAGCCTACCACATGCCAAATGCCAAGTTCCGACTACCGAAAATCGAGTGAAGTGTACCCGAGATCCGAGCCCCGACTATCGAATCCGGATTATTGAGTATCAAGTCCCGACTATTGAGTCCCAAACATCGAGAGACAACTCAAAACTCAAAACACAAAATGTGAAAACCATATTTTTACACGTTTTGAGTCCCGAACATCGAGTCCCAACCATCGAGACCCGAAAACCGAGAGTCGAGTTCCGGCTATGGAGTCCTGGGTATCGAAAATCGAGTGAAGTGTACCAAGATCTGGGGCCCGGGTCTCAACAAACAAATGTCAGATATCCAACAGACTTCCAATCATGTGGTATTTTGTTGAGCAATAGATGATAATAGATAATAGAACTTTGAAATCTAAGATCATCCAAGGCTCCCTTATCTGATCCTCTCTATCTCCACCCCCTTGAACACCAAAGTGCGGACATCCAGGATTCAGCTTCTGATCTCACAAGATCAATTCAATCATGGATGTTTCTTCCACTTCCGAAGATGAAATAACCATCTTGAACACTTGGGCCCTGGGTGTCACTCATGTGGCATGTGATTATACGGAACAGAAGTTCAATGCAGAGAAGACAGGAGGAGACCCAGTCATACCTTCTCCGAACCTAGACACTGATCTGGTGATGGCTTGTGATCAATTGGTTGATCGGCTCATAAAGGCATATAAAAATCCCAGTGAGTCTTCCTGCAGATTCGGAAAATTCGTTTGATCAGTGAAATTGCTTCATCACAGTTCAGATGCCTATGGATGTTGCAAGATATAGCAAATTGATCTCCCCGAAGGACACAGGACATAATGAAGAGAGAGAGGCGAGGTTGCTGGAGAGGTGTCCTCCTGGCCATGAGGGCACAAAGTTGATCGACGTACCCGCGACAATTGTTGATGCATCCGGTGCAATCATCGCATGGTACCTCCCGGACGCCCTGACAGATGCCACCCAGGTGTGTTATATATATTGCTACTGGATGGATATTGAACCTCAAATGGTACCTACAGAAGGAAATTTGGGCGGTGTGGGTACAACAATTCAGATTGAGAGAATCTGATGTGTTGGGTCTTGCTGCCTAGCTGCTATGTCAGAGTGTTGACAGTGTAAGACCCAGGGTTTCTGGACCAGGCTCAGAGCTCAGAGAGGGAGAGAGAGTAAGGGAAACTGCATTCAAAGTCACTCCAGGTGAGGGTAAAGGTAAAGACCAACATGATTATGTAAGCTATCCAAGTGCCAACACAAGCAAGGTAAATAGGGGTAAAGTAAGCCTAACCAGGAACTTGTTCCTACATCTCATGGGACCTTTAAATCATGACTGTCCCCAGTCATTTCCACAATACAGCCAAAACTAAACTGAACTTGAGAAAACTGACCTGATGATCCCCACACACCTGTTTTCACAGACTACTGTTGTCATGTGAACCGCGTCAGTGAGTGAGGGTCAGGCAAAACGGCAAAAACTTGGCCCCCAGGACTGTACTGGAGGACTTCGGAGGATAAAACGGCAAAAAGCGGAGTAAGGGCTGCACGGATGACGATGGGGAGTAGCTGGATGGATAGGGGCGAGCGAGGGCTTCAAAATGAGTATTGGGATCACTGGGTTTGGCGAAGGAATGGGCGAGTTATAGAGGAATTGGTCAGGGGGGTGGAAAACACGAGAAATGCGGATAGCGTGTGAAGGGGCGGACATATTGAGAAGCGGATGTGGCGGATGTGACGGCGTGGATGAGAGCTTCAAAATGGATACGGGGTTGACGGAGATTGGCGAAGAATTGGGAAAGTTATGGGGGAAATAGCGAAAAAGGGCGGAAATTGCGAGAAGTGCGAATAGCGAGGGGAGACGTGGACCAATTGGGAAACGGATGCGGTGGATAGGTCGGCGTGAACGAGAGCTTCAAAATGGGTGTGGGGTCGATGGGGTTCCGATGCGAAATGGGCTGGTGAAATAGGAAAAACGCGTATAGGGCGATGAGGGGGCAGGAGGAAGGGGTAGGCAGTAGGGAGGGACTGGCTGGTCATCTCAGGAAGCGGATTAGGGCGATGGGCAGAGCCACAGAGGGATGCTGGACGACCAAAAGAGCTAGAATAGACAGGCCTTGGTACTCCCACAACAACCTTATCTCTCCTCAACCTCTCAAAAACACGAAAAACCCGATATCTCCACCACTTCTACTCCAAATGGGGTGACCCAGGGCTCAAAATGACGGCCTGAACGAGGGGAATCCGAATCTGAATTTGCGAGAGATCCGGTCGAAGAACGCGTGGGAAAATCGCTTATCTGTGCGGAGGGGGGAGGAGGTGATGCTGAAAACTGATGAAAGAGTGACTGTGGTTGAATAAGGCTTGGAGTAGGGATGGTAGGGTGATAATTGGTGAGCATAGAGAGCCTAGAAACAAGAAACCCTCGCGGTGGGCTCCAGTTGTGGGTACAACAATTCAGATTGAGAGAATCTGATGTGTTGGGTCTTGCTGCCTAGCTGCTATGTCAGAGTGTTGACAGTGTAAGACCCAGGGTTTCTGGACCAGGCTCAGAGCTCAGAGAGGGAGAGAGAGTAAGGGAAACTGCATTCAAAGTCACTCCAGGTGAGGGTAAAGGTAAAGACCAACATGATTATGTAAGCTATCCAAGTGCCAACACAAGCAAGGTAAATAGGGGTAAAGTAAGCCTAACCAGGAACTTGTTCCTACAGCGGCCTCAGATTTGCTTTCTCCCATGCTCGGAAAAAGTGTGAAGCTCGATGGGATTTGGCATACAAATCAAGAGTGGTTCAAACCAAGCTCAGAAAATGATGTCCTGACTCCCGGATGCATCAATCTATCTCCCGCATGGTTCCAACAGGGGCACGAGGTAGGATCTGACGAGA
>NW_024539368.1:0-105644 GCF_016758775.1 Suillus clintonianus
TCAAGGTGCCTTCGTGGTGCAAACATTTGGCGCCCACTTCACTGCTATCAACGGCGCTCGCAAGATACATGGACTACTAGACAAGCCGGAAGAAGACTTGAATCCTGCTGGGGGTCTAGCACTGTCATGTGCTGCGGTAATATATTTTTATTTTATTTTCTAATCACACCTCGCTGATCACTCATTGCTACTACTAGGTTGAACGAGCATTGACGCTTATCGCTACTCGTACCATAACCATCGAAATGGTTCTCGCTGCCAAGGGCAAATCTATACCCTTGCCGAAGACGCTCAATCACTCAACCGGCAAAGTCTCCAATCGCCAAACGGGCTTCAATGACGTCACCTGGGGTTCTTCCACGCGCTCATATGTGAAGTCGATCGTGAAAAGCCTCCGAGAGGAGAAGTTCCAAGCCATCATCACTTCTGCGAAGGAATTTTCCAAGAAGAGCCATCGTTCTGGCAACGATAGAGCCGTCGATGACGCTGTGGATGATGAAGACTTCGACGAACGCGCCCAGCTCGTGGACATCTCGGAGTCCGAGTCTGGGTCCGAAGACTCGGATGGCTCTGACGTGGAGTAGTAACATTTGTTCTTGTCATTCTGCCGGTGGTTTGCTTGCCAGCGCTGTATTCACTTACTGACCTGATTCAACTCTGGCAGTTCTTATGATCACGCTTATTTCCTTCGCTTGGCCGTCTTCATTCGCATTTTGTCTTAGTCACCACTTGAATTGATGCTTTTCCTGACCGCTTTGTCTTGATCACGATCTTAATGGTATACATCCGACTTGAACAGTTTTGTGAGTGCTTGAATTGTTCACTTACCTATCAACTGTGTAGAACTTGGGAGTCTTAACTTGAAAGATATGCTTGGATGTTTTTTGCATGGTATGAATACACATGATTCTCACCGCTTTATTGTCTGAATTCTACACTTACCGTTGATTTTGTAACCTTGGGAGCCTTAAAGACAAAATATAAATATATACTTGGACCTATGTGGCTGCTTAGAGCTGAATCCCTCTACTTCTGGTCTGCTTATTTTGATTTAGCTTACAATGTGTCTTTGAGAGAATCTGACATGATGAGTCACACTTAATGTCATTGCTTAACTGTGTACTTATGTCAAGCGCTGATAAGTGTAACAATAAGTCATATTCATCGGAAGACCCTACTTGTTTTAAGCAATGACGTACTTAGCAGAATTCTACTGAATCTTACTTAGAATCACCTTCAAGTCACCATAAGTGTTGTTAAGAAAAATTCCCTTTTTCCTGATGGAAGATCTCAGGTGGAGGGACATCAAGCTTGTTGCACCGAGTCTTGAGACCATCGAGAAGTTCGGTGATCTCAGCATTGGACTGACCGTGACAAAAACGCTGATCCTCGTCTGTCAGATATATATGTCAATAATCTATGACAAGACCCAGACTCACCCAGCCAATGATCTCGCCATTCTCGTTCATAAGGCTGATGATCCCGCCCTTCAAGACCTTTACCTTCTGCTTGTCTCGATTAGTCACTGAAGCTTTGCCAGCCGCACGGAAAGTATTGTCGAAGGAAACACTGATACCTGATCTGCTAGTGAGTTCACAGTTGAACTTTTGTGTGAGCGAGGCTCACCTGATAATGTCCGTAGATAATCCTCTGATTCCCTCTCCCGTGTCCCCGAGACAAATTCCTGGAAGACCTCGGTAATGACATCGTTCGATATTGGCTTATCATTGTAGTTTTTCTTGTCGTGAGGATCGGAGAATGCCTGCAGGGGGTTGGGGCTAAAGTAGTCCATGCCGTGTCGTGCAATGCAGCGGGACCTAAAAGCTTGCAGGTAAGCTAGTTTACGTCGGTTGTATTCAAGTAAGTGAAGCTCTGTATGGTTAAACTACAATCAGGTGGCTGGTCTAAATTTAGAACTGATGCTGCTCACGTCTGATGTTCTCCGCGAGACCACCTGCGGTCGATGACAGCCGCAGCTCAATCAACAAGTCGAAGAGCTCACGTGTCACAGCGCATCTCCGAAAAAATACAGGTATGCCCGCTTCATAGTATAAATTAATAATCAATTTGCTTGACGAAGGCCTGCAATGGTGCTCTCACCTGGAATGGACCAATGTGGCCAGGTGTGCCAGAACTCCGGATTCGTCGTGGCGAAGCAGTGACCCTTGAGCTGAGTCCTAGAATCGTGCCCTTGCTCCTGTTGCTCTGAGTCACCACAGTCACTCTGCTGCTGTCCTTTCTTGCTTGTCGGGTCCTTCTTGCAATTCTCACAGCGGATTTGGGTGCCAATTGCTCCTTCGTCAACAAACAGGCCATGGACATCTCGTGGACCTGTGCCGGTCCACCCATCCCACTGGACACTGTCCGTACAGTCGCATCGTGGACATCGTGCGAGTTCAGGATGGTAGAATGGGTGAATCACCCGAAGTGGCTTCAGGTACAAGGTCTCTGGATTGACCGCGGGCTCGGACTGATTTCGTCGAAGGGCGTGCAGGTACAATGGTGGCACAAAATGTGGGCCAAGAATGGGAGTCTTGAGATTGAGGCACGGTCGTGTAAGTGCCTTTGCAGACCGTATTCGAGTCTTGTCTGAAATGTAGTTGATATACTCGACAATTTCGGCCTCCCACTCATATTGACGCTTTGGCCGTGAATTTTTCATGCGCTCGTCATGGCCAGTCCATGACTCAACACGTTTTTTGACCTGCGTCGAAGTTGATCATTGCAAGGTCAGTCCTCGTCTTAATAGATGCCTGCACCTGCTTACTGCGTTTTTCCAGTTTGATTCGAACTTATTTTGCGAGTCTTTCGGCTCGAGAGCTGACAGTAGCTTGCGCATCACGTCTGGTTCATACACGGACATTCTTGCGCAAAGTAAAGGTAGAACTGTAGAAGAAGGTGGCAGGGAGGAACGCACTGATGCTGTGTAGCAAGTGTGTACAGGGCAGGCAAGGACCCGAGGCTTTTGTGGCAATTAGGGGTGGAGACTCTTTGACCTTAACGACTCTCACCACACTACGTGTCTAGCAATTTATACTACTCGACTACTTATTCATTCAGATACTGTGAGACTGCTGTGCCAAGTCGCCGTCAAAAGAATTTCGTTCTCGCTTCTCTGATTGGTGGGGATGGAACAAATTGAATTAAAATCTTCTAGTTCAAAACTAACCTAGCGCTACAGTCTACTACTCAATCTCAACCATGGCTCCACACATCCATCATGTCTCTTCATCGAAGTCTGCGGGAGGGAAAAAGGCTATCAAGAACGAAAACACAGAGCAAGCTATCCAGGTATTCAGTGGCAGCAGCGGCACAGATGTCAGCTCTGTCAGAATCAACGTGGATTCGCAGATTCACCTCGAGGATGTTGCACAGTTCGTGCAGTTTGGATTTGATGAACAAGTCAAGCAACTCGCAATTCAGTCGGGTTTTTAGGCAGCGGTTGTCTATGAAGTGTATGGACGTGTCACCACCTTCAAACGGACAAAGAGAACCATGCGAGTCATGCGCACCGCTGCCTTCGAACGGGCCAAAACAGATATCGAAGAGCAAGAGGCGGAGGACCTTTATGTCAGTGGCAATGAGTCTGAGGATGACGGAGTCAGAGATCAGAAGTAAACACGTACACGTATCAAATTGTATCTGTGATGACTACACCTTGAATCAATGAACGCTTGCAATTCGCTGGAGGAACGGGACATGAGAGCGAGCTATGTAATTATGTGGTAAGACTCGAGATATCAAATAACTTCAAGGGACGGCCGAACAGGACTCACAGCAAGGCCACGCCAAAGCAAATTATCTTCTCAAGCGAGAAACAGCAAAACACGTACTTGATTCATATCCGAAATTTGGAGACACACGGTGGAGAGGATAATCGCGTAATGACGAAACTGTGATCACGGTGTCTTACCACAGAGTCTACTAAAAAAATTCAGCGGTCAATATAAATGCTGGCGCCGCATCATGAATCAATGAACGCTTGCAATTCTCTGGTCGCTTGACATGTTCCAGAGAGTTGCAAGCGTTCATTGACATGTTCCAGAGAATTGCAAGCGTTCATTGATTTATGATGCAGCGCCGGCCCATCAATGAACGCTTGCAATTCTCTTGTCGCTTGTGACACGAGAGTTGGTCATTTAATTTACATATCAGTCACTTCGAGAAACGACAAAGAGACGACGAGACAGGACTCACATAGAAGGCACCAGCAAAATGAACGCTTGCAATTCTCTGTTCGCTTGATACGAGAGTTGAGTCATTTAATTTGAATATCAGTCACTTCGAGAGACGACAGGACTCACATAAGAAGGCACCAGAAAAATGAACGCTTGCAATTCTCTGTTCGCTTGAGACACGAGAGTGAGTCATTTAATTTAAATATCAGTCAGTTCTTCAAGAGACGACAGAGAGACGACGACAGGACTCACATAGAAGGCACCAGCAATGTGGAACATCTTATCGCACGATAGACAGCGCTGGTAAGGCGCTGGTATACTGATGGACCACTGGCAGATTCGGAGATTTGGTTAGCAACAAGCCAGATCGTGGCAACTCACTGGTTTGATTTGAGTTTGATCACTCCTGGATCTAGGGTGCGGCTTTCATAAGTGGATCTGAGTTGATGAGTCAATAGGACAGCAGGTACAGACCTGGTACAAACGCGATACTGATTGTGCTCTCGAATGAGCCCTTCGCGACATCTCCGAGTTCCGACAGAACGACCCCTTCGCAAATTTCCCGCCGCCTGCGGCGTGCTGGACCCCTTCGTATGACCATATTTTCTTCTCCACCGAGGACCACAAGTCACGTGGCACTTAAAGTCAGACCAATTTGGGCCGAGTCCACTTTGCTCCTTAACTAGCAACAAGTCCTACAAATCCTCCATTTTAATAGTCGCGTCAAGATGCCTGCTACACGCTCGTCCAGTCAACAACGCACTCGTCCTCGCGAAAATGAACCATACGCGTCAGCTTCACGAGCCCTACCCAGCCGATCGAAGCCAAAGTCAAGTGTGGCTACTATACCTGAAGTCATCGTTCTGTCTTCGGATGATGATGATGACCGACCGACCATAATTGGCTCATCATCAAGATCTAAAAGGAAGCTTTCAAAGAAGCCGTTTTCGACGGGTGAGGTCTTGGAGATATCGTCTTCGTCGGATGAAGGACCAATACTTTCCAAAGCTCCGGGAAATGGATCCGAAAGCTCGTCTTGGCAGCGGGAGAATTCGAAATTGAAACATGTACGTCTCTACGATTATCATAATTCCAATTTCGCCACTGACAGGGATGGGTTAGACAAACGAGAAACTAGAGCAGCAACTCGCCGACCAGCGCACACAACTTGACGCTTCAAGGAAGCGTCTCAAGGAGCAAAGTGAAGAACTTGCCGCGCGATTACAAGAGATCAATGCTGGACGCAAGGAGATCGAATTGCAGCAGGAGAAGCTTGATGCTTTGCAAGCAAAAGTACGTATTCATGTCCATCTTTCCTTACGTTCTCTCAGTCGTTTATATAGGAGGCTACCAAGTTGGAGGAGTTGCTGTCTTGTGACATATGCGCACATTTGATGTATTCTCCGTACATGTAAGTTCTCATCTTCTGTTGCTTTCTGTCCACCTCACCATTTGGCCTAGACTTCTTGACTGCGGTCATTGTTATTGCGAGGGATGCCTCAAGGGCTGGTTCGACGAAACGCTCACCAAACATATCCGCGAACATCCCGCATACAATATGGACCGCGAACCCATGCCTCGAAATTTCCCCCAACTTCTTCAGACCCTTGGTCCATACGTCTCGCGTCCAATTCAGACGCAACTTCAAGCCATGTATAATACTTCTCGACAACAGCAGCCGGTGTATACTTGTCCGGGATGTCGGAAGGAGGTCACCGGAAAACCAGTCATCAACTATGTAGTCAAGGACATGGTTTCCAACGTCGGAAACGTTCTTGGGCAACCCGACACTCGCCGGGAGAATATTGGTCGTGGCCAGCGGACGGGTCCCTTTGACGGATTTTTCCCTCATAATTAGTGTAATTGACACGCATACTCCAGCATTCTACGTTATTTGCTTATTCTATGAGACATGATATATGATACACAGGCTAAACTAGGGTACAGTACCTGCACTGTAGAGCACCATTATACCACAATGTAACAAGACAACCACGACGAGTCAGTAACAAACGCAGCTACTTTTTCTTTGGTTTTTGCTTTACTTTGGGTTTCTTCGGATTTGCTGGCACGGGCCCCTCAACTATTTCGACCTCATCGTCATCACCCACAGAAGCCGAAGCCGAAGCCTTTCGTTTGCGCCCTGCTGCGGGACCAGAACCAATACCACTATCCCCAGTGCCTTCCCTTGTAGAAACAGCTGACCGATTGCCCGAGTGTGACCCGGGACTACGACGTACTGAGCTGCCTGATCCGCGAGAACGCACGGATGAGGTAGGCGACACCCTTCTCGACCCAGGCTTCTGCAATCCGAAAGTAGGCAGGCTGCCCAGTTCATCAACTCCCTCTCCTACCCCACGCTCCCCAGCACGGACGTCGGAGTGCGCTGGAAGACGTGTTTCACGCCAATCTCGACGGAAGATGCTCTCGGCCGTTAGTTTGTCCTCGAAGACACTTTCCAGTCTCGATGGTATGCAACGCTCTTCATCATGTACATAGCCGATCAAACGGTCGCCTGTGGCCTTTGTCCCGAATAGTTCGAGCGACAGTGAGGCAGTGTTTCGTATCGTGCCATCATCTTTGTCGAGGTTCTCGATCCATTCCCATGGTCGGTTCTGAATGGGTGCGCCATAGACGAGGTGGCCTGTGCTGTCTCGATGAGCGAGAGCGAGGTCTTGAACAACTGCATTCGGCCGGATATGCGGGAAGAGACTCAGGAGTCGCTCGCGATGTGAACTAGGGAGGGAATGAAGATGGGGTGACTGAAGTTTTGTGGGATGATACTTGAATGGGTCTGGCGATGACGTTTTGGAGTACAAGGAAAGATCTATGAGAACTGGATTTTAACGAGGTAGAAACACTGCGATTGGAGGTCAGCATACCGTCGATGAGAAAGTACAAAGTATCAAGAAGAAGCGCAAACGCAACGGCGTCGTGTGCAGGACCGCATGCATGAATCTGGGATCGTGTCATCTCAGAGCTCGCATACTGAATGTGTTATATACACACCACGACAAGGTCAAAGAGAACTGGCGCCATCTTCTCACATGTTGCTCGAAACTGTGTCGTCCATATCCCCGGGAAACCGAGATCAAATTGAAGGAGCCGAGCTAGAAAGATAACAGCTTCGGTGAGGACGTGCAGGGAATGATCCGGTGCTTTGGAGAATGACGAGTTTGCGAATTGAAACGACTCCAGAATTGTTTTCGCAAGCCGCTCCTGTGTTGAGACGTCAAGATCCAATCCAGTCCCTTCCTCTCGCAAGGGCTCTGAGACATGTGATAGTACGCGAAGCACCTCACTTGCACGACCAACCCGCGC
This sequence comes from Suillus clintonianus, assembly GCF_016758775.1. NCBI lineage: Eukaryota > Fungi > Basidiomycota > Agaricomycetes > Boletales > Suillaceae > Suillus > Suillus clintonianus. The sequence goes on from NW_024539368.1 coordinate 7,500, forward strand.
CAGTAATGATTCGGGAGTCGTAGGGGCAGGGGCTTGATTAAGAATATCAACGATACTCTTGAAACCGTTATTTATAAACTACTCGTCGCTTTCAGTGTGTGTCAGATCCGAGCGTAGAATCACTCACTTTAATCGCCACTGGTCCATCAACGCCCCTCGCCATTTCTGCGATGAAGTATGCTTCTTCCGAGGCCATCGAGTGGTGGAAGATCAAAGACGTCATTTTGTCGAGCGATGCACTTGCACCCTGTTTCGTCGACTCACAAGCAAGCGCCCTTCCGAGTTGCCTCAGCCCAAACTGCAGCTGAACTGCAGTTGCCGCGAGCCTGCATGGACTCAGAACGGATGATATCTTAGTGCTTAAGAACGAGTTAACATCTGTATCTACGGTTAAACGTGAATCTCGGGGCGCATTTTATACTGTGTCTTCCACGCACCTTCGTTTGGTTCACTTAAAATCATTTTGAGTGCGTTGACAAGCGGTTCGCAGAGCGTTTCTGCAACCATTCCCGACTGAATCGGATGCTCAAAACCCCTGCGGACAGCGTCAAGATTGCGGTAGCATGATTGCCTGATGTCGCGACTCTCGCATGTCCGCAGGCGAAGGTCTCGCGCAATTCCGCGAAGTCCATCTGAAACGACATTATTGTGTTCCAGGAGCACTAAATTTGGTATATTACAGGCCAGAAGAGTGAAATGAGGTTCCCGGAAGGCGTCCTGTCTCCAAGTGTGGATCCGTTGCGCATCAAGGAGCTCTTGTGGGACAATCGGACTGATAAAACACTCCTCCTGGAGCACGAGCGCGTCAAAAAGCTCACTGGCTGCCTGAATAAAAGTCTCCATATTCTGTGGCTGGTAGAGCGGACCTGCATCGGCTCCCAGTTGCCATGCGGGGTAAACTAGTCCTTGAAGCAGCGTAGTTGTAGATAGCGCTCCGTGAACGCATAGGAATAGAAGGACGACTCTAAGTACATCCCAGGTTTCGAGCGTCAATCCTAACACTTCACTTTTGCCAGTACCAAGGAACCATTGGAGCACGTCATTATCGATACCACCAGGAAGGTGGTGGTCGACGTTGAGTAGAAATTGACCATAGCGAAGTGCGTACGTGTGACGTCGCTGTTGGTCCTCGCTCATGACGGGGACTTGGCGTAACGAAGCGACAATATTGTCCCAGACTTTCCATGCCCAGTCTCCGGACGTACGATACCTGTACCAGAGGCTATTTGCGAGAATCGTGGGAGCGTCCGGCTTGGAATCTTCAGCTAGAAGTAAAATTTCGGGCATGACGGCCGGTACGACCTCTGGGTGGTCTGTCTTGGGAGCCAGTGCTTGTGTGAACGACGCAATGTCATTTTCCACCTGAGTTCTGGCCGTCGCATCTAGCTGTCGCCCATCATCCATTTCAATAAGCAAGGTCAGGAGGGATCTGGTTTTCCCCCCTTGCGTTCGCAAAAGCAAATGAGTAGAATAAAGTGCGGAAGTGATCATGCCAGTGGCGTTCATTGCCGTCCATGTAGTTGCGAAGCGGTGGAAAACTTCCCCGACGGCGGTCAGTAATTCTGCGTGGGATGTCTGGGACAAGACCGAGAGACTCAGCTGCATAAGAGCCGTCAACAATCCAAACGTTGAAGGGAGCAGAATACACACCTCCAGCAAGGAGCCGTAGTTATGAGTGTACTTGAGGAGTTCGACTGCTGTACTATATGTCTTCAGAGCGCTGATCTCGTCTAGTGATCCCGATCTGTGCGCTCCGTCAATGCAGTCGATTCAAGGGGTTGAATTTGCGCACCTTGAGGCAAATTTAAGGAAATTCGGAAGCAACCACTGTTTGAAGGTTCGTACTTGCTCAAAACATGGTGCGTCGAGCACAGTAGGACAACTAGTTCGGAGAGATGACATGGAAACCGAAAGCGGAAGGGCGTTGCCTATGACTCATTAGTAATACGAAACCACATGAAATTGTTGGCCCTACCACCAAACACAAGTGGCAAAATTGCACGAATTTCCCTTCGCATCTCACGTTCACAGACATCTTCAGGGGTCTGTCGTGCACGCGTCCCGTATACAATAACTTTGCGCTGGTTTAAAAGAGATGATGTCGGGTTGTGTAACGGTATCCAGCGAAGGATCTTGCGATGAAAGGAAGCCGTTTCGTCAGGCTGAAGAATAACGTGAGTCAGAGAACAAACGTTGATATGGCACCCAAACCTCGCTCATCGAGAGTCCCCTCTCGCCTCTCGCGACGAGTCTTTGCACATAAGCTGCGTAATCAAAGAGCCCACCCTTGATCAATTTCCCGAACAGACCCGCTACTGCCCTGAGATTGCCAGCCTCCCGGACAACATGTTTGGAGTCCAGCCAATCGAAGAGATGGTCGTGAAGGGTGGCTGAAGATAGTTCGCGGCGTGCGTTGCGTTCGTGATGTGCTTGGAGTAAGGTCACAGCTGCGTACGGTCGATGTGAGCCATACTGCAGTGGCGTCACAGCCCAAGTTAACAAAGTGTCGAGTTTGTCGACAAAACTTGAACTTGATGTGCAATCAGGAATTTGAGAAGAGAAAAACAATATACTGGACATGTCCGTGCTACTGCAGATCGAATTTAGAATTTGAATATCAACCACCAAGGACCCAAGACGTTCGAGTTTTCGTGGTGGGAGATTGCGAAATAGCATAGCGTCGTTGCGACGCTGGATATCCATCAGATTATCCGAAATCAACTGCTGAAAATCGCGTCGTCGACAGTCACTAGGACCGCTATCAGCGGGGCCCGCAAGTACAGAACACAAGAGCGATGAATGCGCTAGCCATGTGCTGGGAGAAACGAATGTGTCTGGAAGGGCTACACAAGTGCGCTGATGTTGGATGTTCAATTACGTGATAGTGTGGCAGAGGTTAACGGATACCTGAATCAGAGATTTCAAAATCTCTTCGAGCTTGTTCAGGTGACCCTGAGCGGAAGTCGTCTTGACCTAGAATAGTTAGTGATAGACAGATAAATACGGCCATAAAACTTACTTCGTTTAATTTCGCGATACACGCGTCTAGAAGGAGCTTCGCGAGTGGGCGCTTTTCAAGAACTCCATCCAGATACTCATCAGCCAAATGCGCTACAAATCCTGATTGAGCAAGGTTGCAGGCCGCCATCTGATGGACGAGCCATGTAAGGAAAGTGCGATGATCTACGAGACCTTCGTCATAGAACGGTCGCAATAGTTTCAGACTGATTTTGTTAGAGAACATTCGAATAGTATGATCAAACACTGTACCAGTATGTGAAACGGGAAACCCATCGGTCGCGACTTTCTGCGTCAGAAAGGACGCCTTTGAATGTCTGTTTGATATTCATTCCGGGTCTAGGTGCACTCGGTAGAGCAATGTCGGCAAGCTGTTTCTTGATATAGCTTGTTACTACTATCGCCCAATCTACGCTGTACTGGGTGGGATTGTATGACGGTTTGTTTCTCAGGCCAGCCTTTTATCATATAAATCATGCAGTTGAGATATTCCACATCAGCACTTACAGTCTCGTTGGCGCCGAATACTCGAAGAAACCAGACCGCACGAGGTATGGCAACGTTGTTGGTATGAAGAAGGTCAAGTAAATCGTGACCTTTGGCGCCATGTGGAACGCTTTTCCCGAGTTTACTCAAGGGGACATCGGGATTTGCGAGTTCGGCGAACCAGGTCTGTCGTTTGGTATCACTCATGGTAACTCGAGAAGGAATCTTGAATGCTGATGACCTACGAAAACGTTGGATAAAGTACAGCACCAAGATAGTCAGCTTACTGTATAGGTACCGCACTGTCAGCCTTTCGAGTAAAGATATCATTCATGAGGTGCTCGAGGTCTGTGAGCACGCTCTGGTCGAACATGCGACCTCCCCTCTCGTCCTGCTGTAGGAATGTAACTGCAGCGCTTTGATGCTCATCCTGATCATCGTCAGCCGTTAAACTCGACTCAATGAACCTCAGACTTACAGGCACAGGAAGTGGTAACATGAAGCCCTCCTTTATATGTTTGTCGGACAAGACATCCTCATCCTGTCCCGGGCGGGGCGGATGGAAACCAGGGTATCCTAGAGATTAATTAGAATGATTCAGTAGGATGCCTTACATAGGGTGAAGGTACTCACCGACATCAGCAGTCCTGTGAGACTTGGGTAGCCAGGGCGGAGGTTGAGACTCGTATATGGGTGATGGTGGTTCTTGTCCGAGTTTGTCCTGCTTCATATCCAGGGTATCTCAGCGATTGGTAGAAGGTAAAATTATTGACAATGTATGGACATGCTGGACGAGTGAAAGGTTGCAGGTCACCGTGCACGGCTGCAAATATTGATGAGCTCGGTGCGGCATTAGGACTGCCACTCCAGCGCTTCCATGTTGGCGACACGTGATCACAACACGTTGACAATTTTTCTTAATTACCCGAGTCCCTTTGTTTCGCTACCATCACATCGAGGAACCTTGTTAGCCAGAGTCTGCAAGGTCCGACCTCATATTCGCGGACGTTTGGCGTCATTACGTTGAAGCACGGACGTATACTAAAATCTTTTTCAGCTTATTCTTTCGTCTTCACTTTCAAGTTCTCGAGGACCAGGAAACCTAACAATTCAAATGATACGATGTGTCGACTCGCCAATGATGGATAGGCAATAGAGAACGACTTGAAGTATCCATTCCGTCCATCCCGCACCGAGAACAATCGCTATGTGATCCGCTCCAATGCTTCTATATCCCCACAAAGTCCAGGTTGTATCGAGCAGCAAGGTTCGAGCACCGTCAAAATGATTATATTTCCACCCGACTGCCAGTATTGATTTTGCACCCACCCCTGTTGTGTACCCGCCGATTTTTCTGCGCCTCACAGCTATCATTTCCTGTCGGGTCATTGTCATGTTATTTTGTTGTGTGTTTATTGGCGCAGTTCTCTACTTTGAATACCTCAGAGCCTCCACTCAATGAAGTTGGCAGCTTATTTAGACGTTATCCTTGGGAGCTGATGATAGTTGTCACGTTGATAGTAACTGTGTTTCCAGTCATTAACGCTACGTCTGTCACTCTTTTGCTCTCTCCAACTCACCAGAATTTCAGCGAGATGTGGAATTTTTCTCTAGTCTTAAACGATATCGGTCAATGGAGCACTAAGACATTGAATATGGAAGCATATATTTCTAATTAAGCTGAAAATTGGTGTCGCCTTGTCTCAGCTCGTATTTTGAAAGCTTACTTCGGACCGACCATCTTGATGGTCGGATACATCGTCTCTGAGAGCATATAGTAAGTTAATTGGGTCTGATCGTTCTTGGCTCACGTTTTTGTATAACTTGCTGCGCAAGTCTCTTGGCTAAGCACCCATAAAACCATCGTTCTAGGAACGCCCGCATGTACGTTGGTAAATATTCTTTATTTCCTGACATACTGACATACCTGCTTACTTATGGTGTATACTGCAGATCACTGCGCGGACACGATCAAGTAACAATGATCACATGGGACTCGGTGGAGAGCTACATGACCCCCTACCCTAACTTGGTGGGTTTGATAGCTGACTCCACTTCAAAAGCCAGAAGTCACGGATTGTCGTTTGTTTGACGTTGATGATAATGTTAATACACGCGCCTGACGAGTCGCCTTGGAATTTTCGGACGTCAACTGTTACATATAATTCCTCGTGGAAGCAGCTGGACACAAGTGTCCGTTTCGAGCTGAATGCAGTCGAGATGTGAACTCGTGTGTGGCGTCTCGGTCAAACTCTAATGAAGGATGTGACACAGGATGAGTCTCTTGTTCTTTTTTTGAGGGTTTGCCCTTCATGGTGCCGATATCATAGCTATGACCTGTCTGGCCTATTTATTCTTCATATGTTGTTGTTCTATTTTGCTGTCCAATAGCTAACGGCTTGGATTAGAGCTCACCTCGTGCGTACATACTGCAACAATAAACCAGCTTATCTGTGGGTTCTACATAGTAATGATTTTCTATGCCAGCCATATAAGTAAGAGCTACTTCATTCTCGACTCTCGACATACGTTCTCAAGGAATAGGGATTTGCGGAAGTTAACAAAAAAGGAACGTCGTCAGAGACTTACTTATGTTACAACATTGGAAGTTCCATTGCGGAAGATGAGAGCGGGGGAAGATGTGGAGGTAAGATGAAAACTTGAAGGTGCCACGATGGTGCTTATTGTTCTATTGTTCGAGGGTGTGGTTCCTATGTAATAATGATAAGCACACCCGGGCCCACACTGAAACCATGACCAAGTTGAGAAGCCATTGTGGGGCCCGCATTGGCGTCTCAGCTTAGTCCGCCTTCCACATCCACATCTCGAATTGTTTGTGAACCTGAGCCATAGTATATAAAGGGTAGACATTTCCTCTGCATCATTATCGCCTTTCCTCTCTCTCTCTTACTACTATCATCTCCTCATGCGATCTATTCAGACTAAGTAACAAAGTGTCAGGCAGGACGTTATAGGTGTGAAGTAGTTTACTACTACTGCATACCGGTAAAATATGTCCTGGTGGGGATCATGCTCCAGGATACGACACACCAAGGTTCAAAGGCTTGTCGATCTATCTCCACGGCATGCCATTGGATCATCCGATGTCTTTTTTTGCCATGCCCGATACTCGACTAACCACTCGATTCACCAACACCTTCCGCGGCCACTAGAACACTGCAACCCGCCAATACTACTCTGAAGTCCCTAGAAGCCCATGCTTGTTCGATGACCTAGTGATACGTCGTCTTATAAGGTTGTCTGCCAGTGGCATACATGGGTGTCGAGGGATGTTGGAGTAGTACTGGTGGGTGACAGAGTTCCAGTGCAGCCGAAGTTGCTGGTAAATTGAGAGTATGATCGAGTGTCGGGCATGGTAAAGAAAGGCGTCGGATGATACATTGGCATGCTACGCAGATCGATGAGCCTTTGGGCCTTCGTGGATCGTATTCGGGATGATGCTTTCCACCTTGACATATTTTATTGTGTTAACACTGCCGTCACGAATCTTGTCGCCTCTGCATTGCTTACTATGTTTATGGTTGCACCCTCATTAGTGCGCATGTGTATTGACTGACCCAGCATAAATATTTGCAACATATTTCCTCAGACGTTTCCCGATGTACGGTACAGCCTGGGGGACACACCCGTGTCTGACATGGCTTGTGCACGGATTTTTTGAAATACGGCTGCCAGCTAATGCAGGCTTGCTGTTCAAAGGCACATGTTACCAGCTCAGAGGCGCTCAGGCGCCAAGCCAACTCACTGACGGCGAAATAAATGGCACGACACAGAGAAAAGATATGACTGATAAATAACTGTCAAGTAGCGAGCATTACTCGAGTTCAAGCTGCAATCATTATCTTCGTTTCCTCCCTGTTCCGCAGTCCACGTCCCCCAGCTCCGGAAATATCACCCAGTGGGTAATCCTCGTATGTATCCAATGTCCTGGCAACATTAACTTGTAAGGGACTCGGGAAGGCAGAAAGGGTAGCCGCTGCCGAAATCGTCTTTCTCTTGGACATAGCGAATCCCACCCGCGCAATGATTAGTAACGGTGAGATAGTCTATGGAGAAAAAAAATATTTAACGATACGTCATGGATAGCCTACTCTGCACCCACCGCGATTTGAGTAGCTGCTCCGACCCCAACGAGTCCCTCTGGTTTGCCTGCTGCATAGAGGGCGAACATGACTGCGGTACATGTGGTGATCAGGGCCCCACATTCAATGACGATGAGGAAGCTAGCCTTATAGTTGAGTCGTCCAGTGAGAATGGCCGTGCGGCGTCCCGCGTGCCATAAACGATAGGCTATGCCGCCTGATGCAAGAAAATTGACACAAGTCTCAAGACCCCACCCGGCGAGCCCGTACGAATGGACATTGCGTGAGAGTGCTGTGGCTGTGGCGGGTATAAAGCCAGAAACGGCGATCGACGCTATACCTGACAGAGTGTCACTACAGATAGCTCATTGACTTACACATCTAGCTTACTGCAGTGAAGCATCCATAGAATGAGCTATGGATTGAAGGTTATCAACAATGTCACATTAATGGTGAATACAACAAAGACAGCGTACAGGTATAATACAAATCTTGAAGTTGCGCTCCCAGATCACGTATAATCTCCAAATCTGAAATACAAACATTTATCTCTGTGTTGCGATTTGGATCATGAAACTCACTAAGAGTAGTTCTTGAGCGAACGTCTAGGAAAGATTGGTATCAGTCAAACAACATTGGAGATGCAGATGCTTCGCCACCGACATTGACGATATATACAAAGAAGCCGCCAACGAACAGTTCGTTGCCACCAGGGTTGGTGAAGTAGTCATTAGCAGCGCTGGCTGAAGTTGCGAATGCAGCCATCAGCTCCAGCAAGCTTACGATGACATGTGCTGTAGCTAGTGAAAATTGAATAACGCTCGAAAACAGGAGCGTTCTAGAAATTATATCATAATCGCGCTTTTGCTTGAAAAGATGTAGGCTTCCGCTCACTTTCGAGATGCTCCGTCGTGGCCTTGAAGGATGAAAAGACAAATGCTGAATAAGACGCAGCTACAACCTCCATCAGAAATGACCCCGGATGTTATGGCAAAGCGCACTTTATACCTGAATGAGAAGGGAGTGTGTCGGCGACCCAACATAAATTCGTCAGGTACGTACCATACAAGATCGCCTCCAGCCAGATACCTGTGATATACATCTGTGCCAGAGACTCGATCATGGTTGATAGAAAAAATGGAGGGACGGAGGCGTGTTCAAAGGGTACCCTAAATGCATTATTAGGTGGGTCATGTGTTTCACTTGGCTTGGGTGAATTCAGGAGTGCCAACGTCTCATACCAACCAATCCATCAGCGAATGGTTGCGACCGGAGATCATCAGCTTTTGTGGCGCTTCGTTGATATTTGGGAGATCATGGGCGCGGCAACGGTAAAAATGGGAACATGGTACGTGAAACCATGCGATAGTTGTGACAGCGTGAACACCTGCTGCCGACACCCCATGACACCCCATGGGAAGTCCGAAAGCCAACCGAAAGCGCCGCGGTCTGTGCCATACAGGAAGTTGTACATGTCTGTGCGGGTCCTTTGATTGCCCAAGTGTTCCCAAGCCAAGGAAGTTCGAAGCGGAATGATCCCAAAGAAGACAGGGAGTGTCTCTGTGTGCGACGCAATTCAGAATGAGCTCTGCACCATCAATGTATTGAGACACGCAGCAGTTACGACCCCCGAATTCCAGGGCAACTTGAACTCAACGGCAACTTGAAGATGTGGAAATTCTTGATTCGCGACATGAACTCAACACCAATTGCAAGATTTGAAAAGGGACATGATATGCGAGTAATAAAACAAGCGACGGTGAAACTTCTTGTCCTGCAATCCTGATAGCAAAAAGCATGTGCATCAGGGACGGTTAGGCTTCAGCTCAAGGAACTGCTCACAATGGGTATGACGGCCGTCGGCCATGGCGAGCGAGTGAGTAGTATGTACTTAGGAAAATGCTGCCGCAACTGCCGCAACATCATGGACAACCATCGTCGACGAGGGTCAGTCGTGCTGGCAGCAGCAGGCTTGACCAAACATTTGGACTCTTGAAGGCATCCGCGTCATTCTTGTTGGCATCAATTTTCCCCTATAGTGACTCGCAAATCTGCCCTACTAGCCTGAGATTCTGACTATACCACACTGCCACGTGTAGACACTAGACACTAAAGACAGCTGGCGCGCCGCGAGGATGTTCTCGATGCGACTGGTGACAAGATGCCCAGACAAGATGTCATTGATCTCCATGTCGTTATGGGCGAAGAAGATTCCGCTCCAAGCACGGCAAGATCAAAAGCAGCGCAGCAAAGTCAAGTGGTGCACTTGCGTGCGCAATATTGTGCGAAAGGCTGCCCGAATCCGGCTGACAACGGTCACGGCATATCAACGATTACACGTCAGCAGCCCGTCGTGGAGAAAGAAGGGATGTGATCGTTGAGGCCTAGGCCTGGGGACTGAGGATTGATCTGCTGAGGAACATACACCAGCAAAGGCCGATGAACGTTAACGACTACTTCATAATGATATGCCAGCTAGAACCTGTGCCAGCATCATTCCCAAGTTGCCGTTTGGCGGGACACCGTGACGGAAACAAAAAGGAAGTGATAAACAAGTCGCATGTGTTGGAGCTGCGGCTAGTTATGTCCTGAAAATACTGATATCAAGTATAGTTGTTAGCGGAATTACTCAATGGTTGCCTCGAGTGTGAAGCAGCGTGTTGAAAGCTGTAATGCATGTCATGCATATGATCAGTTTGAAGTTTGCTCGAAGTTGTAATTACTAATTAGGACGTCACATGATCCATTTATATTTATGTATCTCACAAATATCAAAATAATAGTTTAAATCCGTTAGGAGCGACTTCTGTTCGTCAACGACGATGAGCAGTGAAAACGAACCCTTAATTTCGAGCGCCGAAGATGAGACAGTGCGGCGGGACTCTCGCACACTTCGTGACCGCGCACTCGTCTGGTCCGGCCTGGCTATTGTATTCATCGTTGTTGCGGTCGTTGCTCTGGTCAACCCAGGCTTTGTAAGCGACACTGGACTTTCGGGAAAGCTGCCCCGGGATCCTAAGCTTGCAGCACAGCGTCTGCTCGACACTGCTCCTGTAATCGTACGCCTCTTGACCCGTTTCCTCCGCTCATCCCTCGCTGACGGAACACACAGGATGGGCACATTGGTATGTTCCCTCTCAAATATTTCCTGCCCACCCTCTTACAATTCGCTTTGGAGATCTTCCTATGGTTGCTCGCTTCGGCTGGCGTAACAACGTCACCGATGTTCCTCTTGACGGTCAAATGCCCATGCATGTGGATATTCCGCGTCTGAGGGAAGGGAAAGTTGGAGGATTCTTTTGGTACACAACAGCATCCACACATTGCACCACAAACTGACTTGGCTCAGGTCTGTATATGTAGGTTGCGCAAGCCCTGAAGATGAGGGTGCCGATTTCTTGAAAGCTACCTGGCGCGTCCGGTCTGGGTATTCCTTGTTAAGCTTAGTATATTGCTGACCGCACGTAACGATAGAGACACCCTCGAGCAAATTGACGTAGCAAAGGGCTTGATATCGAAGTATCCTGGCGTGAGTCTTACATACCTTCATGTTAGTAACGATAAATAATGTCTGGCGCAGGACTTTGCATACGCTGTCAGCACAAGTGACATTAAATCAGCAATCAGAAACCGCAAAATTGCGAGCATCCTAGGCGTTGAGGGGTGAGCGCGACCTTGCTGGCTCCTTCCACCCCCCTAAAGTTATTGCTATTTTAGTGCCCATCAACTCGGGAACTCTATTGCTGTCCTCCGCCAATACTACGAACTTGGGGTTCGCTACGTCACTCTGACCCATACTTGTCACAATGCTTTCGCTGATTCTTGCGGTTTCTTGGCTCCGAGTGTCCCACGGCACTACGGCCTCAGCCCTCTTGGCTTCAGGCTCGTGGAGGAGATGAACAGACTTGGAATGCTTGTCGATCTTTCTCATACTTCTGACATGACTGCAACCCAGGCCCTCCTGCACTCTAAGGCCCCAGTCATCTGGTCTCATTCGTCTGCCAGGGCCATCCATGATGTTGCCCGCAATGTGCCTGACGAAGTACTTGGTCTCGTCGGTTTCGGCGAAGGGCAAAGAGATGCTGTTGTCATGGTCTGTCTGGAAAATAATCAATCTACTACCTTTTTAATGATTGTGCAGGTCAACTTCAATGGTCCGTTTGTTGCTGACGATGGCGAGGCTGACATTGAAGCCGTCGCCGATCACGTTGAACATATCGCAAAAGTTGCTGGAGTGCAACAGTGAGTGATGACCAATACTCTCTCGCCTGCAGCCTACCGATCTAATGGCTATTACAGCGTCGGTATCGGGAGCGACTATGATGGCATTTCTGTTACTCCGAAGGGACTCGAGGACGTTTCAAAGTATCCTGCTCTGGTACGCGACATCTTACCACCTATATTTAAGCGACGACTGACTGCTCTAACTTCTAAGATAGCTGAATTGCACCAACGCGGATGGAGCAAGCGCGATCTGGCTGGGCTCACTGGGGGCAATTTCCTTCGGGTATTCGAAGGTGCAGAGAAAGTGGCCAAAGAATTGCAAGCTGCAGGAACCTTGCCAAAATACGACATTTACGATAAGAGAGAAGACTTGCCCATTTACAAGCCTTGATGCGTTCCGAGAGGTGTGGTACGTCTATTTACATAACTATCTGGGAATTGTTGCAGTTGCGAATGTAATTTGCTATGTTGATTTATGCGTTATTGATATAAAATTATTTGAAGAAGTTATTTATTCGTTGCTCACACGTCCAGCTCTTCGCGCGTCATGGACGATCATCTCAATAACTCCGTCTGGCCGCATTACAAATACATTGGGCTGCGTAGCTTCGACGTGGTAAGCGGGATATGCATGGCCTTGCTGATTAACAAGAACGAAGTCAGCGGGGTATGCGATGGGCGTCGCTGACGGCGGGATGACGACGGTCGCACAACGCCTTGTTGCATGCTTCGCCCAAGACCAGGGTAGCATCTCCGGAACTCGGCGCGAACACAAGCGCTGTGTGATGACAGGGTCTACACACTAAAAAAACGTTTTAACGCTAGATTCTCCAGGCTGGACATAGTGCACTCTTGATGCATTAGGCGCATGTCAGCCTCGAGGTGTCCATCATTAAGCACCTCGTAGTGATGGGTTTCCCCTCGACTTCCGATGGCTCTGATGGTTCTCACTTTGAAGAGCACGGCGCTCAGGCTTCATACCTCTGCTCCTAGGAATAGGCAGATGTACTCTTGAATTGGCCTTCAAAATACCTTTATCCGTGCCATCGTTCCAGTAATCGAGGACCTCTAAGCGTACACTCGTCTACAACAGTTAGCCTATCCGGGTCACTGGATAGCCGCTGTCTCGTCGTATACTCGCTCTCCTACGAGATCAGCGGGAGACAGGACGTGAACAAGCAACAACTCTACACTCCTTAGTAACCACGTTGATTGGGGTATATGGATGAGTTGTGATATCGAAGCCATGTAGAAAGAACAGACCGCTACACATCCAAAATTATTCTCGAGAAATACTTCTTCACGCCCTCTGCACCGTGTACAATTGCTCCGATTACTCCGTCCGGTCGTATCACAAACACCTTCGTCTGGTCAGATTCCACAAGGTAAGCCGAATAAGCATGACCCTCCTGATCAATAAGAACGAGGTCAGCAGGGGATGCAACGGGTGTCGCTGGTGCGGATGAAGGCAAAACGACTGCCAGTCGCACAACGCTTTTGTCGTAAGCCTCCAGCTCGCCCAAGATCGGGATAGCATTTGCATGACTTGGAGCGAACACAAGCACAGTGTGGTACCAAGGTCGGTACAGACCAAAAAGCGTCTTTGGGTCTAAATCAGACTCTCCAAGCGCCACCTGTAACATATCTGGTGCATCAGGCGCCCTGTCTCCAGCTTCCAGGTGCCCCTCGTCGAGTACTCCGTAGGCATTGATAGGTCTCCCCTCGACTGGAGTTACAAATTCATCAAGGACAATAGTGCTGAACCGGCAGTTGATACCGAGCATGAACATGATGGGGCTTCGTTGGACCGACACGCGTCCCAAAGTTTTTATTTGGTTGAGAATCGAGGTGGTCATCGCGAGCATCTCGGAGATGACAGGTAGACGCTCAGCGCTGTATGTTTCGAGAAGAGACTTATCGGCAAGTCCTTTCTCAACAAGCGCGAGTTTCCATCCTAGGTTGAACTGGTGTACAACCCAGTCAGTCATCATGTCGTATGGCTACATTTACGAAACTCACAGCATCTTGTACACCTGAGTTGAGTCCCTGTTCGGAGATAAATGAGGAAGCTGTGTCATTTGACGAGAGCACACATACCTGACCACCGGTTGGAGGGTGGACGCTGGACATGTGTCAGCAGCTGTTTGAACGTCACAGAGATAGACCTACTGAGCAGCATCTACGACAGCATCCATCAGCACAGCTAGATACGCCTCAAATGGAGCCACATACCGCCTGCAACAAACACTCGACCCTCACTAAACTTATTCACCATCCGAACATTAGCCCTGAACCAAACCGATGAAAATGCATCGATCGTTCACAAAAAAAAACACAAAACGAACCGGAACTCGCTCACCCACACCAGCTTATTGAAAGTAATTTCGGTAGGTATCAACGATGCAATCATCTCAAAGATAAGCTCCTCGCTCTGAGCGACCTTTGTCAGGTCTAAGGCACCATCAGATATGGAAAATTGCCAGCCATCCTCTCCAACTTCGTCTGTTGGACGCAATGAGACGCTGTGAGCCGTGAATACATCTCCGATCATCAGTGACATCATTGGTACATACCGTCGTTCTTGGAATTTTCCAACTTGAAATTGATGCCAATACTTTCGAGACAGGATTAGGAGCGCTCGTTCATCAAATAAGTAGAAATCGAACACACCGATCTGTTAAGACCAACGGCCTTTAAACAAATATCTCCGGTGATAACTCGGAAATCGTCTCTGGTCTCGCCCAAAAATGTAAGCCCGAGTTGCTTGCGAACGACACCTGCAAACTGAAATTCAGTCTCATTCTGCTTCATCTGACCGCGTCTTACTTTTAGCACCATCAGTGCCTATCAGCCACTTTGCATCAAACGTTTCTAATATGCCGTTCCTTGCTAGAACAGCGGTAACGCCCACATCGGACTGCTCGAACGAACGTAGTTCGGTGCCCATCTCAACAGAACAAGAGAACTTCTCTAGGTGTCGTCGCAGAATCACATCTAGGAGCTGTTGACCTATCGCCTTCGGAAGCTAGAAATCAAAATAAACCAAAATTTTAGCATGACTGCTTGAGAAGACAATGTCTCTGCGCACGAATGGTATCGCGGGCGTAGTTTCCATATGCGGGGCCACAAAAGATTCCCCTAGAGGTTCCAACGTCCCTGGCTTGTACGAACGGACCTTAAGGATGGATTTCCCCAGATCTTTAACTTCTGGGACATTCAAGAAGTTGAAAAGTTCGATGGTGCGTGGCTAGATCATTCATTAATTGAGACTACGAGGCATCAGAGAAGTAGTGTTGTGACACACCCAGATGCCGGGACCGCGCTGTCCGATGCGAGGGTTGGGGTCTTTATCGATGATGCGGACTGGGATGCCGTTCTGAAGGAGTGTCAACGCTGCTACCAGACCCGCTGGCCCAGCACCTACCTAAGAAAGAGAATTCAGCTCAGGAGGTGCGATCTTCTATCATAAGCAGGCCACTTACAACTAGTACAGGAGGACGAGTGGAAGTCATGGTATGTAGAGGTAGATGAGTTTACAGTTTTTTGAATGATAGTAGCAGACAATCACGTCTCATACCATATATAAGACACAGCAGATCGAAGCGAAAAGGCCGGGGGCAGGTAGCAATGTGCCGTACAATCGTGTCCTGTAAATGCTATATCCTTACAGAAACAGATTGCCGACGTTACACGATCCATCGGATGATCTGCCAATAAGGCTCACCAGATACTTCAAGACGCCGACCGGACGGCTGCGGACGCACCCCAATACATTTGATGCCAACGAGACGTGAGTATGATATTGATTTTGTTCCAACTTTGAAGACACTTGCACATGCTGTGCAGGGCTGCTTCTCCTTGGGAAAATATTTCTGATTCCCCCACGTAGGCTGCGCTGGCAAATTGATATTCGGACCTGTAATGGAAATTCGACGAGAACCAGCAGCACCCTGGCCTGCCTCTGGACTTGAGGGGTGAAATCGATCTCCTGACAAGCGAAATCTCCTTGTACACTCTCTGAAGTGCATGATCGAGGAGTAAATAGTCCATCTTGAAGCTTGCCATTAAACAATCAATCATCAGTTCACGCCAACGAGGTGTACTATGCATATAAACGTGATGGAGTTCCATTTGAACATGAAGCGAATGGCTTCGTCTAGTTCTGCAGTACTAGCTCTCGTCAATGCGGCAAGTGTCGGACCAAGCAAAAACACAATCGTACTCTCTCGCAGAACCCAACGAGTTTTCAAAACTAGGCCCCGTGCTGGTTACGGGGGTCTGCGTGCTTTCACGTCTGCCAATGTGGCTCTCCCTCACGCAGCCAGCGGTGAGAAGCATCCGTAGCCAAAGAACATATTGGAATTGATGGACGAGACGCAGAGATCGATGCTGCTTAGAGCAGGAGAAATCGGCAATAGACAATGTCATTGCACGCAGACAACGCGAGACAAATGGTCCGGACGACACTCCCTCAGATGTTCCAACGTCCCCGGCTTGTACGAACAGATCACAGCTGCGCATTTCCCCAGATCATTGACTTCTGGAACATTCAAGAAGTTGAAGAGTTCAAGGAAGCGTGACTAGAATGTGCGTTCAATGAGACCGCGGGTGATATGATAAGTGGATGTATGACAAACCCATATTCTGGCACCACGCTGTCCGATGCGAGGGTTGGGTTCTTCATCCATGATGCGAACTGGGATGCTGTTCGGGATGAGTGCCAACGCTGCTTCCAGACCAATTCAGCTGAGGAGCGATCTTCTATCATAAACTAGTCACTTACGATTAGCACAGGAGGATGAGTCGTGTGTAGAAGTTGACGAGTTCAGAGCATAGAGGAAGATTGGGTCGTTGAAACATATGGGCAAAATGGATCACAACGGCAAGGCAAGGTCGCACGTAACCAACGGTGTGCTGTTGAGTGTTTGGGTGCGGATCGTTATCGAAACAACTTGCCGACATTACACGTCCCTGCAGCACGTTCCACCGGATATTGTGTCAAGTAACTTGTAATGGCAGGGCCATTAATAAAAGGAAGAGCTAAGCGCCGAGATTGGGCGCACAGTGCCAGGTGCACACGTGACTGCTCAACGTCATACAGTCTGTCGTCATTAGGAGCCGGCGTTGGATATAAAGTCCAACGTCGACACCGACACCAACTACACACCACACTTGTACATGCACTTGATTTATACTGCTTCCTTCACAATGTACCGAGCACCCACTTTGCGTTCTATCCTTGCTACCCGTCACGGTCGTGTCCCAGCCAACATCCCTCCTGTCGTAAGTCGATTGGTGTTCCATAATTCTCAAAACTAATTGCCGACTGTAGGCCCGTAGGACATTCGCAACCCAGACCCCTCCAGGGCAAGCGTCGCCCAATCCCAAGGCCAGTCCTTCCACCAATGGTGGCGGACACAACAATGGCCTCATCATCGCGTCTGCTGTTGCGGCACTTGCAGGAATGTACTATTTCTACAACCGCGACCGAAGCATCAGTCTTCAGGAGAAGAAGCGCAGAGATGAGGAGGATATAAAACGGGCAGTGCGCGCAGTAGAGGGCGATTTAAGGCAAGCTGGGGAGGCAGGGAAGGCAAGGGCCGAGGATGCCCTTAGAGAAGGCCAGGAGAGCTATGATGCTGTGAAGGTCGGTCATTTGAGCGTCCCAGTTGATCGATTCGTCTGACCTACTACATGTAGGCCTCAGCTAAAGAGAAAGCGGCTGCATCCCGCCAAAAGGTGGACGAATCTCGCTACGATCTGACAGAACAGGCACGGCAGACGGCACACGAAGCGCAGGCAAAACTGAACCAGTACAAGAACGCAGCTGAGAAATCTCTGGCGGATGCCAAGAGGACATCCGAACAAAAGTACGAGGAGACAAAGGATGCTGTCGCACAACGCGCGGATGAAGCCAAGGACGCTGGCCAAAGCTGGTTTGGTTGGGGGCAGTCAAAGACAGACGAGGCGAAACGCGAAGGTGCTCAGAAAGTTGCTGAGGGCGCAGAAGATGTTAAGAAGAAAGCCGAGAGACAGGTATGAGATATGCGGTAAACTTGAATGAATATTGTACGTCTGAATTAGTATAGTATTGTAATACATCACCTATATTCCCTATACTGTTACATCGCATACGATTCTCCCTAAGCTTCACCAGTAACATGCTGGGAGATGATGAGAACATAGTC
Source organism: Suillus clintonianus (assembly GCF_016758775.1). Taxonomy (NCBI): domain Eukaryota; kingdom Fungi; phylum Basidiomycota; class Agaricomycetes; order Boletales; family Suillaceae; genus Suillus; species Suillus clintonianus. The sequence continues at coordinate 25,519 of NW_024539368.1, forward strand.
GTGTGCCACAAGGAGTTCCGCACCCTGGTGACAAGAAAAGGGTTGTTAACTTTGCGTTGACTTTTGACTTTTGCATTACCGGTCCAGGTACCGGACCCCGGTATTAGCCGGGTGCGTTTTATCTTAAGGGTATCTTTCTCCCGCACTAGTCTGTTAGTTTGACGAAGCCTATCAGTGACAATCCTGAGTAAGTTGACTCGGCTGACTCGGCCGGCGAAATCGCTGATAGCTGATCTGCACTTGTGTAGTGCACATCCACCACTGTCTTTGTGTTGTCGGGCGTTGTAGCTGAGATGACCGAACTTCAGACCAAGGTTATCCTTGTAGGCTTGGGGTATGTGAACGCTTCACATTTGCATAGGAACTACCGATTGATTTGCTCTATAAAAAGTGGTGCCACTTGCTCAGGAAAGACGACGCTCGCAAAGCATCTAAAGAATATACTGCCCAACAGTGTCATCGTGCACCAGGATGTCAGTGAATTTCTCAAATGTTATCAGCATTAACTTACCTATGTCAGGATTTTGCTCCAGTAAGACAGGGTACTCGATCAGATCGTACTTTTTCGCTGAGCGGTCGCGCAGCCTGAGGAATTGCTTCCCATAAATCATGGCTACCAGGACTGGGATGCTCCAGATAGCGCAATCGATTACCCACGACTATCCAAGTTTTTGAAGCACGTGAAAGACACGGGAAGCATACCGGATGATCATAGAAGCCATGAACATTTGAACAAGCAGACGGATTTGCCTATTGAAGCAGAGTGTCAAAACCGTCTGGCTGAGCGCTTCAGAGTTTTGCAAGATCAAATCAAGGAGAGTGACAACATCAATATAGTGTGGGGATTGGTCGACGGGTTTCTGTTGTATTGGGATCAGGTGCGTCATCGGCATTGACGCCTCGATGAATTGAATCAATGTGATTCGGTCGCAGGAAGTCATAGAGCAACTAGATATTCGCTTCTTCCTCCGTGTTCCACTCAAGACATTGGAGGGTCGGAGGAAAGCGCGGCAGGTTTACATCACAGCAAGTATGTCCTTCAGTGTTTCCGCTCTATCTTCGTTCCTATTCCGCTCCGATGATTATTGACTTTTGCTCCTCATTCATCACCTCCACTCTAATTTCCCCCTAACTCCGCGTGCCTCCGTTCTTTGTCCACGACATCCACGATATGTGCGGCTACTATCATGGAGTGCAATTTAATGAAGAGGGGGACGCCTGGGTAGACCCCCCTGACTACTGGGAGAAGATCGTGCTCCCTGCATACCTGGACGCACACCGCGGAATATTCGAGGGTGGTGATGTTGAGAATGGGGACCTGACGAGTAAGGTGAAAGGGCTTGTTTTAATTGAGCAGAAAGAGGACAAATCAATGAGCATGACGGATATCGTTGAAAAGTGCTGCCAGGGGTTATATCAGCTTGTCAGGGCGGAAGGGTCGAGCAAGTGAGGGGGTTAAATCTTGATGTCCGGTGCACGATTGATGTATACCATGATCACGTAAATAGAATTTTTAAATGATTCCCCTGCACGGCTGGTGTAACTGATAATTGTTTTTTGCTCGTGAAAATGGGACAAGTCACACCGGGAATAGCTCCCCCGCAGGAGAATCAACGGAGGGTTGGCGGAGGGCGTTGTTCCTTGTCATGCCGCGATTTGGCCGACCGTGATTTTCAATACCCGAAGCTGACATAATGCGACAATCACATGTTGGTTTTAATTTATACCTTGCGCCTTGTGATTGGCTAGCAATTAAAGGTACTTGACCGGATCCCGCTACCCCGACGTGGCTACCCATCCTTACTCTCTCTCCACTACCATCGTTTCCTCACACTCCTAACAATTATCGTAATGTCTCAGGTCATCGTTGTTGGAGGTGGCCTCGCTGGTCTCTCCGCAGCTCATACCCTTCTTGAGCGTGGCGCTAACGTATTGTTGCTTGACAAGCAAGGGTACGAGGATTCACATTGGGAGTGAAGCAATTATTGATGGAGTTCCGCAGATTCATGGGTGGAAACTCCACCAAGGCCACTTCTGGTATCAATGGTGCTGGTACCCAGACGCAGCAGGAGGCTGGTATTCCAGATAACGCAAAGATTTTCTTCGAGGACACGAAGAAATCTGTGAGTGGAGCTATATTTCTGCCTGGACCTTATACTAATACATTCCAGGCTCGTGAACTTGCGCGCGATGACCTCATCCGTGTGTTGACTGGCCGCTCAGGCGATGCTGTCAACTGGTTGCAGGACAAATTCGCCCTTGACCTTTCAAAGGTCGCGCGGTTAGGAGGCCACAGCCAGCCCCGCACACACAGAGGAAATGCACAATTCCCTGGTATGGTATGTAGCTGCAATCTCCGTGTCGGGCTCTGTTAACTCCGCATTTCTCCACTGATAGGTTATTACTTACGCACAAATGGAGCGCCTGGAAGACTTGGCAGTAAGCCAGCCTGACCGCGTGAAGATTTACAAGAAGGCCCGTGTCACAAAGCTCGTCAAAGACGAGTCTGGCGCAGTTACGGGCGTTGAGTTTGTCCGGAACGGCAAGACAGAAACTGAATATGGCCCCGTCGTCCTTGCTACTGGTGGTTATGCTGCTGATTTCACTGGCGGTGACTCTCTGCTGAAGAAGCACCGTCCTGAATACTACGATCTCCCGACGACGAATGGTGACCACTGCACTGGTGATGGTCAGAAAATCGCCATGGCTATTGGTGCGAGTGCGATTGACCTTGAGAAGGTGCAAGTGCACCCGACGGGTCTTGTTGACCCTAACGAGCCCGACGCGAAAGTGAAATTCTTGGCTGCAGAGGCTCTTCGTGGTGTTGGTGGTTTACTTCTTGACAAGAACGGCGACCGTTTCGTCGATGAACTTCAACATCGTGACTACGTTACTGGAAAGATGTGGGAGAACGGCAAGGTATGAGAATATGCTTGTTTCTGTTTGCCATTTACCCAATGACCCTCACTAGTACCCCATTCGCTTGATCCTTAACGGACAGGCTTCAAGTGAGATCGAATGGCACTGCAAGCACTACGTCGGCCGTGGTCTCATGAAGCGTTTCGAATCTGGCGAGGCTCTTGCTAAAGAGATGGGTGTCAAGCCTGAATATCTCAAGAAGACTTTCGACACGTACAACACCGGTGTCAAGGCCAAGAAGGATCCATTTGGCAAGAAGGTAATGCCCATTTTCAACAAGATATATTGTGCTGTTGCTCAACTCCAGCAGTACTTCTCAACAGGAGAGTGGAGCATGAACGACTTCTTCAATGTCGCAATCATGACCCCTGTATTGCACTACACCATGGGCGGTTTGGAAATCGACCCCGAGTCACGCGTCATTGGCAAGGACGGCAAGCCGATCCCCGGTCTCTTCGCTGCTGGTGAGGTTGCTGGTGGTGTACACGGTGCCAATCGCCTTGGTGGTTCGTCACTGCTTGGATGTGTTGTTTTCGGACGCGTTTCTGGCGACTCAGCTGCTGCCTATCTCCTCCAGACGACTAGCGCCATCGTACAGAAGGCGGGCGGGCGTCTTGGCGCATTTGTTGGACAACTTGAGTCGAGTCCTGCTTCTTCGTCTGCACCTACACAGCCCGTTGCCACGAGTGGTCCCGCACAGTCGTCATCACTATCAAAGGAATTCACTTCCGCGGATGTAGCTAAGCACAACAAGAAGGACGACATCTGGGTCATTGTCAATGGCCAGGTGCTGGACGTCACATCCGTAAGTGCATCCCTTCCAATCCTGTGACTTTTTTGTTGATTGTTTCGCGACATAGTTCTTGCCTGATCACCCAGGAGGCGAGAAAGCTATTATTCTCTACGCTGGTCGTGACGCAACAGAGGAGTTTAACATGCTCCACGACCCGAAGGTATGAAAAACTGTCGTGACTCCTTGTTCTAGGCTAATTCGCGATGTAGGTTATTCCAAGATATGCGCCAGACGCTGTCATTGGTACACTGAAGAAGTAGGGGGTAAAATGGCGCTACTAAACTCAGCAAAAGCAGAGCAACTATATCTGTCATCTTTTCATAGCATCGCATATCTCTCCTCTGTGTCTTTACTTGGTTGTTGTGATCCAGTGTATTCTAATGTTGTCTTCATACCATCTCTGACTGTCTGATCCACGAGGCCAACGATGCTGAACGTTGAATTGAATCTTAATACGCCTCCGCCCATAACATGATCGTGGCCCTGGGAAGTTGTTTTTCTCATAAGCCCGTGGCGCCTTTCCCATGCGCCTCCGCCCGCCCTGGCGCCGCGGGCGCCACTTCATTTCGAACTTTGTCGCCGCCGGATTTCACATTTCATACACCTGGCAGATGGGGGCTGCTGCGCCAGGCCACAGCTGTAGATATAGCTGTGCCGTCACCTAGGTTCAGTCGGGAGGAATCGGATGGACACGAGTACGTTCAAAGGTTGGCCAAGCTGCCAACGACACCGATAGCCATTTGCCATGCACTGCATGAACATGTTGGCGCATAAGCATATACGCCCTCTGGCGTCCTCTGTGGCGTCGGCCGAGCCATCCCAATTATGTACGTTCTTATTTCCGATCTCAAAGTAGATAACACGAACCGACACGTCACACAGGGGGCGGGTATGCTATCCTGCGCGTCCACATACAGTCTCAGACTTTCGGTTAAGGGCTCCGTCTGTCTCGTTATATGTGCTGAGATGGTGGCGTACTCCGCCGACTGTACAAAATAACGTCGTACCACCACCACCACCACCACCAACACCACTGCCATCCTACCACACCAATATATGTGTGTGCGCACCGCATCATTGTTACCAACATTCTGGAAAGAGTTGTTCTGAACGCCGCACGCTGCGGCCTCACACCCACGCCATCTGGCTGCCGTGATAGTCGTGTTGCCCGCCGATTCCACTGAATTCCTAATATGCGGTTTGGCCTGAGGAAACCACTTAGGTGGAAACTTATCGGTACTGTTTCTCTCCGTTCATCAATGTACCCGCTAGTGGACCCCCTCGCCTCCGTTATGACTCGAATGCTGTCTTGGCAGTTACTGGCATTGGCGCACATGCAACACCTAATGGCATTGAATGTCTCAATAAGTCCGTATCTAATCACGTTCTTCAGATCTCAGCCAGCCATTAAAGCTGTATTTGACAGGTCCAGAGGTTGGTGGATTGTGCAAGCAGAGGGTCATTCCGGAACGGCAAAGGTATAAAGTACTACCTCTGGCCTGGTGGAAGGTAGATGACTTTCCCGACCCTCCATCTTCAATCCAACTTGATAACACACATGCAGTCGTCTAATCTAATCGCCGGCAAGACTGCATTCCGAACAAATGGCACTACGAGGTGTGACCTGAAAATTCATCGTGCAAAGATTAAGGGGTCTAACGTTATCGTGTGTGCAGCAGCCTAAATCACGCCCCTGGAACTTTGAGCGCTCCGACCGCGTTGTCGCCTGATTACAATATTGATGGTCTAGACCAGCGTTTCTCGGGTGGCCCCTTTTATCCAGAGAGCATGACAGTGCAGTACGTTGCTATCCGCGAGAAAAGATATTACGCTGGTTCCTCATTGTGAAACCACAGGAACTCTGGACACCAGCGCTCAACGGATCGCACAGCCTTTCACAGCTTTCCTGAGAACCCTATATTACACTCAGAGACAGCAGATGATACAACCGTTTACTATCCTCAAGATTCATGGTATCCTCCGCCTGTGGACAACAACCTAGCACAAGCATATGTTTGGTAGATATATGGAACTTAGTTACTTGCGCAAGTGATTGACTCAATTACTAGGAGCCAAGTTCCTTGGTACGGCCCTGGCGAATTATCATCTCCGTCCTTGCAAGTTATGACATCGCAGCCGCCGGTGGAACCGTTGCCAGTTGCGACTCCGCCTCAAGCACAATGTCAGTCTTTCTTTCCGTTTTTCAGTTATACATCTCACATCGTCCTTGCTCCAGCGGCTCTATCTCCCTGCGAGTGGATTGAAGATGGTGTACGATGCGGTCAACCGATTTCGGGTGACATGCGCAAACTCGGCACTCATCTTGGTGACGCTCACAATATACACGGACATGAAAGGAAACCGATTGTGTGCTTCTGGCCGGGTTGCGGCCGGAAGATGCAAAGAGGCGGTATCAGGCGGCACATAGCCAGCTGCCACTTGTTCATTAAATCATCTTGCACGCGCTGCTCCAAGGAGTATTCTCGCCGAGATGCCATGAGGAAGCACGCCAAGCAGTGCCGTGCATAGGCTCAACCAGTGTTACAAATTTTCGTTCGTTCTCGTTCTCTTTCTTTCCGTGACTGACACCAATGAATCATGATGCATCTGATACCCTATCGATACCCTATTGTAATATTTCGTTCTGCACGCCTTGTCCACTGTTGTATTAATTTCGGGACACGGCCTGAGTCAAACTTATATGGGTATGAAACTGTTTATACGTATATCTTGCTATTGTACACTCCTTCAATGTGATGTATTTAGTATACACATTTAGCCTTAACACTTTTGTAACAATACTGGCTCCTCGCTTCTGGTCAAAGTAAAGTGATGACGGGCAAAAAGTTTGATGATGGCTGCAGAACGTGCTTTCAGGTGCCTCTCTCGAGTCCCAGGATCGTGATTACCTTAGTCGCGATTGCGCATATTGCACATGAGTCAACTTGCTTCAGCGGCTGCGGAAGAGATTGGTTCGAATACTTTTATGAGGATCGGGCTTATAAAGCAGATCACCGCGACCTTGAGTCTGAGTATGTTCTCATACTCACAGTTGAAGTAACTCAGAGGACCTTGAATGAGATATACGACGTACGTACATACTTCATGACGAGAGTGAAAGGATACTGCCAGATTGTCACAGACATACGTTTTTGGCCTGCAGTTGCCATTTTCGGCCACTAACGCCTGCTATGAGCTGACATAAGCTTCTGAACTTCGGGAAGTTCCGTCCACTTGCACACGAACTTCCAAAACTTGCTTTTGAACGTCCTTTTATTTCTATCAACCGTCGACACGGTACGATACAGTACTTCCTTGGGAGCGTCGAAACGATGATATGGATATTGTCATGCATGCTCCGAGTCTGCTCATGAACCAGCATCGACACGCGACTTCTGAATCACAATCGACATCTCTCCGCAAGCTGTAATCAAGACCATCAATCATCGATGATCATCAATGTCTTGATATTCAGGAATTGAGACTGAATCCGAACTGATATGCTCACGGTGTTGGATACTACATCACTTGCCTATTCTCCATTTCAAATTATACAACCATTTCTATTTTCAGCTAGCATTAGTCGTCCAGCATCATGGTCAGGAGGCCTACCAATTGGCAAGCCAGGTTCTCAGCGCTCAGCGCTTAACTCAACATGATCTCCACGGCCGTGCTGAAAATTAATTTTCTTCCAGGATAATGGGTCAACTGCTCCTAGATACGATTCTGCGATGACACCTAGAGATTCTCTTGTTCTGTCGAGATGGGCACCGAACTGCATTTTTCGATCAGTCCAACGCACAGTTATCGCTGGAGATATTCTTTTAAAGGGCGTAGGGTCCTCATAGATTGGTGCGTCTGATTTCTACTTATTCGATGAAAGCGCACTCTTGATCTGGTCTCGAAACGTATTGGCATCACTTTGGAAAATATTGCAAGAACAGAGGTATGCAGAGTCCGAACACCCTCATGGAATTTACAATGAAAAGACCCCAGATTCTACTCAACATGTTCGCTATGCCAATATGTTACAAATGCGATATCATTACTCCTTCATCCTGTGGTGTTACTCGGGAGGGAATTTGGGAGTTCATAGTAGCCGACGCGGCTGTTATCCACGCAGACTGCGCTAGCTCTACATCAATTAGCGTTACGCGCCTGAATTTCTTTGCCAGCTTATCTGGCAGCAAGCTCCCTGGACTGGCCCATCCGATTACCGGCAATAGTGATCCAACTCTACCATTCCTTTTAGCTTGTACTTGACCGCCTTACGATGTACGTCCAACCCACAACCCACTCCTCGCCAGCCTTGCAGGCTTCTAAAAACTTGTGAGAGAGGCTAGCACTTGATCAATTATTATCGACCATGTACATCAAGACCAATACGAAATGGCGGCGTAATAAACCCACACACCATCAGGGTCCAGAGGAATCTTTAGAACTCCTGGTGGCTGAATGGCACTCGAAGCGAAGATTTCTCAGTATGAGGTCAATGTGCCATTCAATTACTGACGTGGAAAAACAGTTATGGTCGGCGATATCGTTCTTCTCGGAGCTTGAGAGCCGAAGTACAGGTGTGAGAGAACTTCATCACCATCACCATCTGTTTTGTTTGTAATGAATGTCCGGCGAAGCTCGGGAGTAGCATCCTTGTAGTGGCGAATGATATGTCTAGGCAGATTATTGTCGCGCGAGGAAGCGTTTATGACCGCATGGCCATTTCATCAGAAGAAGGAATCGAGTAAGGTACGGGTCCAAGTTATAACAGGAGGGCACCGTGAATTCTCTGCTAACCCAGCAACCTCTGAACTCAATAACCTCGACATATGAATTTCACTCATCCTCCCGTGCTAATCGCAAGTGATCTGCTTATGATAGAAGTCAGCACCTTTGCTGAAGTTCTCTTTCTTAGGTAGGGGCCGGGCCAGTGGGCCTGGTAGCAGCGTTGACGCTCCTCCAGAACGGCATCCCAGTTCGCATCATCGACAAAGACCCTAACCCTCGCATCGGACAGCGTGGTACCGCATACTGGGTTCGTCATATTATATATATCTTCTTGTCATATCACCCTATGGACTCATCAACCGCACGGACAGCCACGGACCCTCGAACTCCTCAACTTCCTGAATGTCCCAGAAGTCAACGATCTGGGGGAATCGGTCCTTCCCGTTCAGTGGTACAAGTACGGGTCGTTAACGCCTCTGATAAATCCCCCGGCGCCCCCGACTATGGAACCTAACCCTGCGGTACCATTTGTGCGCAACACTGTCGTCTGCTCAGTGTTCAAGTCTTCATGTTGATTGTTGGGTTTTGTTTTAGCACAACCTGAGGATAATGGGTCAACAACGCCTAGATGTAATTCTGAAAGGCCATCTTGCGAAGTTCTCTTGCTCTGTCGAGATGGGCACAGAACTGTGCTCATTTGAGCAGTCCGACGAGGGCATTACAACTGTTCTCGCGAAGAACGGCATATTAGAGAGGTTCAATGCAAAGTGGATGATCGGTGCTGATGGCGCTAAAGGCAAGATACGGTCAAATACAACAGGATGAGACTGAATTTGGCTCTCAGGTGTCGTTCGCAAGCAACTTGGGCTCACGTTTTTGGGTGAGACTAGACCCGATGACCAACTTCTGACCGGAGATATCCGTTTCAAGAGTGATGGTATTGATAGAATGGTGTGTCCATGCTGTACGTTTTTGACTGAAAACTGTTCTGATCCGGTCTCGAAGCATGTTCACCAGTTTGGAAACTTTAGTGAACGAGGGTATGTTTCTGCTCTTGAGGCTTAGATACGTGTATTGACGGTGCATCGACGACCTACAGCGTGGCGTTACAGCCATCGAACGAAGTTGGAGAGGACGGATGGCAATTTTTTATCTTCGGCCCTGAACTAGACAAGACGAAGATCGCTCAGAGCGAGGATCTTGTCTTCGAGACCATCACGTCGTTAATACCAGCAGAAATCACGTTCGACAGGGTGATTTGGATGAGCGCATTCCAGTGCGTTTCGTATTCCTGTAGGTGTCGACGCGCATTCACGAGTTTGCTTTAGAGCCAATATCCGGATGGTGAATAAGTTTAGCGAGGGTCGGGTCTTTGTTGTGGGCGGTATGTGGTTCGATTTTAGATGCGTGTAGCTGTGTTGATAGAAGTGGTGGTAGATGCTGCTCAGTATGTCTCTTTTTGAATGTCTTCCGAGGCTTTTCATAAGCTGCTTCAAGTGTCCATAGTCCAATGGGTGGCCAGGTATAGTGCTTTGATTGGTGCAAATAATTACTCATTTGTCTATGAACAGGGACTCAATTCAGGTATGCAAGATGCTGTGAGTCAGGTAGATCCAGCATGTACGACACAGCTAACCGTGCTCTACACCAGTTCAATCTAGGATGGAAACTTGCGCTCGTCGAAAAAGGACTCGCCGACAAGTCTCTTCTCGAGACATACACCGCCGAGCGTTTGCCTGTCATTTCCGAGTTGCTCGAGATAACCACCGCGATTCTCAACAAGGCAATCGTAGGAGAAGTGTCGCTCGCACAAAGCCCGAAGCTCTTCATGCTCGGGATCAATTACCGATTCAGCAACATCGTCCTGGATGAGTTTGTGCCTCCAGTCGAGGGCAGGCCTATCAACGCCTACGGGGAGTATGACGAGAGGTATCTGGAGGCTGGAGACAGGGCGCCTGATGCGCCCAATATGCTCCAGGTGGGGCGCGGAGAGTCCAATGTGAAGACGCTTTTTGGTCTGTACAGACCCTGGTACCATACGGTGCTTGTGTTCGCGCCCAGTCTCGCTGATGCTAGCCCGATCTTGGGAGCACTGGAGGCATGGGACAAAAGCGTCGTGCGATCGGCAGTCGTTCTGCCCTCATTTACATCAGTACCAGATGTCGCATCTCTTGCGGACCTCGTTCTTGTTGACCAGGATGGATATGCTTATTCGGCTTACCTCATGGAAGCTGGCAAGACGACGGTGTCTGTGATACGGCCAGACGGAGTGGTTGGGGCGATCGTTCATGGTGCAAAGGGCGTGAAGAAGTATTTCTCGAAAATATTTTTTGACGCGTCAATAGTATCACGTTTGTAACTGAGTTACGACATCAAATTACACCAATTTGTTCGAAAACAATTCGCTGCTCGAGCTGGACTCACGCAATACGCAGCCCAATTGTTCACTGCCGAGGCCGCTTTCATTGTCAGACGTCTCAGAATCTAGGCGCGACTCAAACACAACCAACAATGACCTGAATGCTGAGAAACATGATCTTTGTGAGTATTGATACATCATTTATGCTAGAGAGCACCTGAGAGAAAAGACCAGCACGACTTGAGCACGACGTGAGGAAAAAGTCTTAGAAGCAGTCAGAGTCTCAGAGTTTGACATTTGAATGACTAAGCTAGTACCGATGAGCAAGCTGTAACAGTGGCAATGCACCACATCGCCCCTTTAGATATTGTTTCGAAACATGACCACTTATTTGTTACCTTTCACCAGGAGTACCTTACCACCCGTTTGCTATCTCATTTATTCTAGTTCCCGAGTCTCTCCGACGTCTATCGTATTGACTACCTTAAATACCGTTCCTAGTCGTAGAGATAGGGCAGTGTGTTTTGAACCCCCGGAATTATAGACTTTGATACTGTCATTCTGGTCCGAACGCATTCTTCCCTTGTACCGTTGCCTTCGAGCTTCACACGCTAAATAGCCAACGTTACATCTTTTTTGACATCCGAAAGTCTACTACATCGTTTTAACTTTATAACCCTTCATCGTCGACTCTGGAACCTACGGTTAGGCCCACCGAAACGTCCCACTCGACATCTATAATGCCCTCTCGTTACCAATTGCGTTCTCAACGCTCTGCGCTCACAGCCAGCGTTGAGAACATCTCGGATACCCGAAGTGAGTCTTCGTTGACCTCGGTCCCTGCTAATTACAACACTGCAACGGTGGAGAGGTCGAACGACCCTCATGTTGACAGTCCCGTCCTTAGACCCGTCCGCTCGTATAGCGACGTGGTACGGACGAGAACGGACACGCCTCAGCCTGGCGCTGAGAACGTGTCCGTTAGTGCATTAAGCACCGGAGATACTCCAAGTAGTTACAAGACCTCGGTAGCCCCGAGCTCTGCGACTGCAATAAAAGTGTTGGATAACCCTTTCGTTAGCTCGAGTGAATCGTCAGACGACGACCAGGTGGACGCACCTTGGAGGACAGTAGAGCGCCAACATCGGAGATCTAAGAAGGTGTCTAAACTAGCGCCAGAAAGTAAGAAACCTACCTCAAAGGTAGACCTGGTCAAGGAGGCTGAAAGCCACCTTACCCAGGAGGAAAGACAGCGCATCCTTGAAAGGAAGCGAGCTGAGAATGAAGCCCGAGCGGACGAGCACACCAACACGTCCCGCGAAGAAGGGCCCTCCAAAGGAAAAGGCGTTGATCCCCGTAACTGGGGTGATGCGAACCTGGACGAGTCTGAGGTGGACCTGGAAGCCCAGAGGGAGGCGTTGCGAACCTGGAAGAACACTCGCGACTGGTCGAAGTCCGTGCCCAGGGTAGAACCTGAGAGGGTGAATGAGTCCGAAACGGACGAGATCCCTGAACCGACTGATCCAGTCCAGGCAGCGGTTAGAGCCGCTGAGGAGCGACTAGCTAGACAATACAAGTCGCAGATTCAGAAGCTGCAAGACGAGCTGAATCAGAAGGACTTAGCGTTGGAAAAGAAGACTAAGTCCTCGGGGAAGAAACAACCCATCAAGAGGGTGGTTGTCCTGCCCGCTGGAGATCCAGTAAAGGACATGGTGCGAAAGGCGACAAGGAAGCCGTCTAAGAAACCCGGGAGTCGTTCGACTCCCCCTGCTATGGACGCCACGGCCCAAATAGCGCCAAAGAGCTATTTGGGGCGCGCATTTACGAAATTGAAGCCTAAGGAAAAGGGCACTAAGAACCATAAGAAACGCAACGCTGAGGATTCACCTGACGGTAGCTCATCGAGCAGTTCATCCAGTAGTGATACTGGGTCGGACTCGTCTGAATCGTCGAGCTCATCGTCGAGCGACACCACTGAAACAACGTCGTCCAGCGAGACGACCGACAGCTCGGACTCCGATGTGAAGAAGCGGCGGAAACGTTCTGCAAAGAAACGCAGACATAAGAGCAATAAGGTTTTAAAAAGGAAGAATACCTTAAAGCCCATCCCGCCAACCGAGTATGACGGGGCAGAAGACTCTCGGGCCTTCCATCGATTCATTACCGAGGGCACAGCCTACCTCGAGGATGGGAACGTTTCGCGAAAACGTCGAGTGTTCACGCTATCGCGGTTCCTCAAAGGAAAGGCACACGAGTTCTATCTAAGACAGGTGTCAGATAGTCCAGGGACCTGGAGATTAGATGATTTCTTTACCGAGTTATTTAATTACTGTTTCCCTCTGGACTACAGCACTAAGCAGCGAAAGAAGCTATACCGGTGCTATCAAGGGGATAAGCGAGTGCGGGACTATATGTCTGAACTTAATGAATTATGGATGATGATTGGGAACATACCTGAGAGAGATAAGGTGGTGAAATTTTGGTTCGGGTTGAACCCGACTATACAGAACGAGCTGTACAAAATGAGGTTGAACCCTGAGGTATCCTCGTTGTCTAAAGTACAGAAGACCGCAGAGATCATAGAATTGGCGAACTCCGCGTCAACGTCCAGGACTCGCGATGACGGCGCTAAAAAATCTGGGAAGGACAAACCAGATAAGCATGCTAAGGGTGCCGAGGGTGCTACTCGCCAGAATAATCAGTCTGGGCAGTCCAAAGACCGAAACGGCGGACGAAGATCGAATAACGATCACCGCTCGAATAAGGACCAGGGACGCCAAGAGCGGATTGGTCAAAAACCTAGACAATCTGATCAGCGCCACGAAAATAAGCTGAGTAAAGAGGAACACGACAAATTAATGTCGGAAGGGCGATGCTTTGTATGTAAGGAAACAGGACACATGTCCCGTCAGTGTCCGAAGAAACGCACCGTGTACTCGTCAGGTCAGAATCGACCTCCAGGTGTTCCCAGCTACGCTATTCACGTCGACCTAGACGAGACAGAGCATCTGCGAGCCTTGGCTGAAAGCACCGAGGTGCTCAATGAAATATCTGTGGGAAGTATGAGTCTCAGCTACGAGGAAACGGGAAACAACGAACCTCGTACCGATGAGATCGGGGACGTACCGTTGGGAGATCCTCTCGCAGAAAGAGCAGAACATCTGCTGGCGTCACACGCGCCCTATCCAGGAGATGACCTGGAGAAGGAAGAGTCCTTTTCGGGTCAACGATTCATCGTCTACCGGACATCGGACACTCACCACGTTATATTGGATGGCGCTCGGAGATCGGAGGAAGATCTACTAGTCCCTAGTGATCTGTTAGCAAACCCGAAGTTTCTAATAGGTAATTGGTATACCACTCACCTCGCAAAGCGTCTCCTTATGCCAAAGCACCTGGTACGTCTAATGCACAATGGCGACCCAATGGGCGACCCTATATCCAGCAGGGTTGGTGATATCTTGAATAGTGAGCGCAACTTTCCAGGAGTGAACTCACCTAAGCGTTTCAAATGCGAACGAACTGTCTTCCGTGAAGAAGTAACGTTCGAGATCCACGATAGGGACTTGAACTTCCGGCTGTGGGCCAACGATGTCTACCTTAGCAATCCTAAGTTAAACGTTAACCCGCTGGTACCATCAGAGACTAATGCGCGCTTACCAAAAGCTGGATACCCTAATGCGAGATAAGGAGCTGGAAGGGGAGTACTTCCAGTTGCGACTGCTGGAGAAGGACCCGTTAAGTCCTCTTGACTGTGCTCTGGAGGAGGTGGCTGCACCAGTTGTTCGCCGTGCCTGACATCCGATTCGCTGAAACAAGGAATCAGTTTCGGTTGGTCGAACTGAATGGCCAGCAAGTGGCCCAGGGTGCGTACCCTGCGATCCAACGGAATTCGGCAACCACGAGGGACTTCAAACGGCTAATCCCCAAGCCAATGGTAATTGTCGTCCATATTAATGGACGTCCCGCGCGAGCCTTGGTGGACACCGGATCCCTAGCAGACTTCATGTCTAGCTCACTGGCGGATCAGCTGCGCGTGAAGAAGGTCGCGTTGGAGAAACCGCTTACCATCCAATTGGCTGTCCAAGGGTCCCGGTCTAAGGTGAATTTCGGGACCAGTGTGAGTTTTGCCTATCAAAAGATCAGCGAGACACGGTTCTTCGATATAATAAACTTACAGAACTATGACTTGGTGCTTGGAACACCTTTCCTGTTCCAGCACCAAGCGCTGGTTGGACTAAACCCTCCAAGGATGGTGATTGGGAGTGAGGCAGCCCTACCTATTAAAGGGGAACAAGTATCAGTGTTGGAATCCCGCATGGCGGAGGCATATGAGGAGAGCCTCGAACGTGCCCGTCGGGAACTACATCGCCTCGCACAACCATTGTGCGCCAAGGCGAGTGAAACGGGATTGCCGCCGCTAAGGGTGATAAACCACACGATCCCGTTAATCGATCCTGAAAAGGTGTATAAGTGGAGGCCTTCTAGGTGCCCCGAACCTCTGCGCCCTCAATGGGGGGAAAAGAGAAAAGCTTACTTAGCTTCGGGGCGCTGGAGAATGACCAGCGCCGGCAATACGGTACCAATGCTGTTTATTCGTAAGCCTGGGTCCGATAAGCTGAGGACGGTCGTGGACCTACGAGAGCGCAATGCCAACACGAAGAAGCTATCTTCCCCGTTGCCAGACATCGATGGTATACTAAGGCGGGTCGCCCGTAAACGTTACCGTTCTATAATAGACGGTCAGGACGCTTACGAGCAGATCAGGATCATACCTGAACACGTCGATCGATCGGCCGTAACGACGCCCGACGGTAATATGGTCAGCGAGGTACTGCAACAGGGAGATTGTAATGCTCCCGCAACCTACCAGGCGCTGATGAACTACCTATTTGGGGAGTATATTGGTAACTGGTTAGACGTGTATCTCGACGATCTAATAATCTATTCAGACTCACTAGAAGAACACGTGCAGCATGTGAAGACGGTGCTGGGAATCCTTGAGCGGGAGAAGCTGTACCTCAGCGAGGGTAAACTGCAGTTTTTGTGCAGCACGCTGAAGGTACTGGGTCGCGTTGTCGACGACGAGGGCATCCGAATGGATCCCGACAAGGTGGACCGTATCCTGAACTGGAAGCCCCCCGTTAATCGGGATGCCCTGCGCAGCTTCCTGGGGGCCGTGGGGTTCCTCGCCGACGATATCCACAGGGTGCGGGTACCGATGGGTATCCTGGCAGAGATCACCGGGGATACTGTCCCGTTCCGCTGGGAATACACCCATCAGCGTGCGTTTGACGACGTCAAACGATATGTGGATCACTGTAAGGACCATCATCGAGTGCCCTTGGAGTACGGGGATGACTCACCTACCATTTGGCTCATGACGGACGCTAGCGCTAAAGGCGTGTCCGCTGTGGTGGCCCAGGGTGAGGACTGGCGGTCTTCGAAGGTAGCAGCCCTTTATAGCGCAAAGCTGAGCCCAGCTCAGCAAAACTACGCAGTACACGAGCAGGAGATGCTCGCCGGCGTCGAGGGTATGTTGCGACATCGCGACATCTTGCAAGGAGCTCGGTTCGTCTGGTTGACGGACCATAAGGGCTTGGTGCACCTTATGAACCAGCGTGATGTGTCGGGACGGCAGGCGCGATGGTTCGAGAAACTGGGGGAATTTGACTTTGAGGTCAGATATATCCCGGGAGAAGAGAACATCTTACCTGATGCTCTCTCAAGGATGTACTCGTACGACGAGCCTGGTACGGTGAGGGCCACCAGCGAGTTCACCATGTTCGATGATGTCACGGGTGAGGTGGCACGGCCGTCGTTGACCACGATAATCTCCATGCCCGTTTTAGTTGGCACGGAGGCGAAAGCAGCTTCTCCTGCGCTGCTGGTGAGGCGGAGTGCTCGTCTGGGCGCTAAGGCAGTCAGCAGTGACTGACTCTGGGGCGCCTGCTATCACCTCAGGCGCAATAAGGACTGCAAGGCGTAAGCCCACACCAGGCATGGTTAACCAACCCGGGAAGACACCTGGGATGACACCCTTGGGCGTTAACACACCTGGCAGGGTTAACCAACCCGGGACTAATCCGGGGATTGCGCCATTGCACGCGGACACACCAGGCATGGTTAACCAACCCGGGAAGACACCTGGGATGACACCCTTGGGCGTTAACACACCTGGCAGGGTTAACCAACCCGGGACTAATCCGGGGATTGCGCCATTGGACGCGGACACACCTGGCAGGGTCAACCAACAGGCCCCGGTGGGTCCAGTGAGACGCCGCAAGGAGGTGCTCCCTGCAGAAACTGGTCGTCCAGAAACAGCGACTGAGTTTGCCAGACGGGTGGCTGGTCGTTTCGTCCTGCGCGGCCCGCAGGTACGAAAGGAGGGAGGGGATCCTGGTGAAAAAAGCCAAAGCCCATCAGTATCAATCCTTCCAGAAGAGTCAGAACCTCCTGAGGAGGGGGAACATAACCCACCTAAGCCTCCACCCTGGTATCCAGAGGAAGATGAACTAATCAAAGGAATGAGGCATCATTATGCGGATGATCCTTTCTTTAAAACAATCTTGGACTCACCAACAGATTATCGCAACTTCGAAGAAGAAGCGGGTCTAGTGCGGATCAGATTGAAAGATAGAACACTCCTATGTGTCCCGGACATCAGGATGGGCGGCAGAAGCGTCAGGGAGATAATAATATCTCAAGCGCACTCATTGTTAGCTCATCTCGGGGCGCAGAAAACCCTGACTTACCTAAGGGACCACGTATGGTGGAAAACGATGGTGGCAGACGTAAACGCCTACTGCTCGACGTGCTTAACGTGCCGAAGGGTGAAACCCTCCAACCAGAAGCCCTATGGCCTGCTGCACCCATTACCGGTTCCGACCCGTCCGTGGGAGTCTATCGGAATAGACTTTGTGGGACCTCTGCCAATGTCAACAGACAGGGATGGTGAGTATGATGCCATAACCGTAATAATAGACCGACTTACATCAATGGTCCATCTGGTCCCTAGTCGGGTAAACTATACTGCCCGCGAGGTGGCTGAGCTGGTCTTCGACGAGGTGTATAAACACCATGGTCTGCCGAGATCAATAGTAAGCGATCGGGACGTGTTATTCACCAGCGCTTTTTGGACTGACCTGAACCGAATGCTGGGAGTGAACCAGCAAATGTCCAGTGCATATCATCCTGAGTCGGATGGAGCCACAGAACGGGCAAACAGAACCGTCACGCAGATGCTAAGGGCCTGCGTGACACCCAACCAAACCGATTGGGTCGCCCGACTCCCTGCAATCGAATTTGCTATCAACACCGCGAGCTCAGAGTCAACACTACTCTCACCGTTCGAGGCGAATACGGGACGCACTCCACGTGCCATGGTATGGAATAATCCAACCAAGGACGAGTATCCTAGCGTCAGAGCGTACCTGCAGAAAAGGAAGCAAGCGATGATCATGGCACACGATTCCATGCTACAGGCGCGTGTTAAACAAACACGTAACGCTAACAGGAAGCGTCAGTCTTGCCCCTTTAGGGAAAAGGACTTGGCGTACGTATCGACAAAGAACATGTCATTACCTAAGGGTCTTGCTCGCAAACTGGCGCCTAAGTTTATAGGTCCTTACCGTCTGCTGAAAGACTACGGTAATAACTCATTCCTAGTTGACTTGCCCAGCAGACTGCGACAGCGAGGCATTCATCCGGTGTTTCACTCCTCTCTTCTGCGAATCCACCTGCCCAACGACGATAGGTTGTTCCCCGGACGCCTGGAAACCCAGATGTTCGAGTTCGACGGTGAACGCGAAGCCGAATGGCAAGTGAGCAAAATTCTATCTCACTCTGGTGCCAAGGAGGACGCTGTATTTGAAGTAGAATGGCGGGCCGGGGATGTGACCTGGTTGACATATGACCAGGTATCACATTTGGACGCCCTAGGCGAGTACCTTGATTTGCTGGGACATACTAATATTTCGGAATTGACAGCTGGAAACGGAGTACCTCCCCAAGACGACCGGCGTCCATATATTGGGCTCGTTTCGCTAGGCGGGAGGGATGGAATAAATACTCCGTCTGTCTCTCGCAACCCCCAACTCAAGACTCGCCAACTCCCATCACCCAACCCTCGCGCACCACCCACGTACCTCGAAGCAGACGAGTGCTGTCTGTTCGCAATGACCATTCCCACCGACGACCAACAGCTACTATACTTCTCGGCCTACGGGCGTGAAGTGCTCGTCGGGAACCCCGAAAACGAGGACGATTCTCACCTCGTCACCCGTGATCAACTCAAGCTCTTCGTCGCCTATTCGCATGCCCTTCGCAACAAATCCGCTGACGCGCGACCTCCTAGCCCGCTTGGCTACGAGTTCTTTGCTCACGCGTTCAACAGCGAGGGCTTAACCTCCACCGCCTCCTATCTTGACGAGCTAGGTGCTGTAGTCAGCACTGGCTCGTCCATGGAGCTAACGGACATCATTGACGACGATGAGGACACGGAGATCACTCTCTCCTCCACCCGCATGGAGCAAGTGGAGAAAATGGTGTGGCACACGGCGCTGAGCGCCTCCCACCAACGCGAGAAAATGGACGCGAGACGCGCAGGACAGAGGAAGACGAAGAACTATGGGCGTAAGCAGGAACAGAAGCTCACCAAGAAAGGATTAGGGAAGATCAGGAAGGCTTCTGACCTCCCGTCCGCGCAGTCTTCAGCGGGACCGTCCAACCTGTCTCCAGTCGCTGAGGAGAGCATGAACACAGCCGCTTGACGTGGCTAGAACAGGAGTCGAGGGAGACGGAGGTCTCCCTGGAGGGAGGGATGTAACAGTGGCAATGCACCACATCGCCCCTTTAGATATTGTTTCGAAACATGACCACTTATTTGTTACCTTTCACCAGGAGTACCTTACCACCCGTTTGCTATCTCATTTATTCTAGTTCCCGAGTCTCTCCGACGTCTATCGTATTGACTACCTTAAATACCGTTCCTAGTCGTAGAGATAGGGCAGTGTGTTTTGAACCCCCGGAATTATAGACTTTGATACTGTCATTCTGGTCCGAACGCATTCTTCCCTTGTACCGTTGCCTTCGAGCTTCACACGCTAAATAGCCAACGTTACACAAGCACGCGTCCACAACGAGTCTCATGCAGGACGTGAACGACGTAAAGCGAAGCTCGAGAGCCGACGCGGGGCGCATCAATCAAGGGCGATTGCGAAGGTACAGTTCCGCAGGCCTATAATGTTGTCTCGAGTGTTCCAAGGGTGCTTGCATGCCAGAAGAGTGTATGAATGTTATAAACATTTGCATTTCAGACCTCGATCGGTCATTAACATTGCTCATACACCATCATTCTGACACCCCGGTTATTTTTGATTTTCACGGACCCCAAGACCCAGCTGTACAGCTATTTCATCCTCTGGTACTTATATCTTCCAATCGTGTAATCGTCTAAGCATCTTGCCATGCTGGTCCATTCCAAAAACCATAGGGCAGAAGCAAAGTTTAACGTTACTACTGAATGTATGCCATTATTCACTGTCTTTCTTTCTTTTCTGACCATATACCAGTCCCACATCTGGGGCTTCATTCAGCTGCTGTATCTGGCGATATCAGACTAGTTCAGTTTGCCCCCAATCATGGCCAACCTGTCAATTCTGTACTAGACGGCATTCTCCCTCTACGCGCTGCTTGTGCAGGTGGTGATGATCTCGTAGTTAATCTCCTTGTCAAACACGGAGCAGACGTTAATTCACCATGACCCACAACTCCGATCGCATGCATTCTTTCCACAGACTTCCCCGCACGTGCTCAGATCGTAGCTGTGACTCTTCAGCTCCTATTGTCAGTACTTCTGGTGCAGCCCCACTTCATTTCGCTGCTGGAAACGGTCACGCAAGTGTCGTTCGTACACTCTTCATCCATGGTGCCCATCTTAATCGTCCAGATAAGCACGCATCACCCCTGAGGTCGTCGCCCGTCAAAATGACTGGATTTAGTACGTTAATATCCTCGCAAGCGAGATTCTTGCGCGTGCACGCGTGATGATACACTTGATAGCGACGGTCATTCCTCTAGGGAGCGATCTCATGTTACTGTCGAGCACCTTGAATCTTCCTTGAGGAAGAAGCTTCATTTCAAACGCTCTATCGACCATGCTCTCACCACACTCAAAGTCTTAAGTGGGACTCACAACAACGACCAAAAACCATCCTTTGTACGCTCCGGTTCTTCTGAACAAGACGTCCTACACACTCATGACTCGCCATCGAATGGCTGTTATCATATATTTCTTCCTCACATTTATGACGAACAACCCCAGCGTCCCTCAATTCAACAGCGTCTCTCAATTCAAAAAACTTCAAGTTGCCGATCTCGCAGGCGCTGAGACTACCCCTCCCCGAAAACTAAACTCATAGCTATCAATCATCAGCTTCTTCAAGAAATCAAATATGGCCTTCCCAGTTACTGGGCATGATTTGCGCGATGAAGAAAACGACACATGATGAATAATGGGCTGAGTGGTGGAAAAAGGCGGGGAGTGGGGATAAGGAAACTGTAAATGAAGTTTAGGAGAGACGGAGAGGGGTAGTGGGTGAGGTCAACCGAATATCTAGAGGTAATGGGTAGCGCCCCACCCTATTCAATCCTGCTGTCGACAGATAAGAGCGCTTGGCCTTGCCTGGCGCCAAATTGACTTTGCCCGATTGGCACAAAGATGGAGTGACACTCGGGCGATGGAATCCTGCGGCGTTCACCTCGTCGTTCTGTACCTACGACAAATGGACATGGGAGGGTGATTAGCAAACGAGAAACACCAAAAACTAGTTGGGCCGGGGGTTAGCCGAAAAACTAATATCGCTGTAAGCAAGGCATGTGGCACTTGTGAAAATGATCACATAGGTGTTTGGATAAAACGCGCCTAGGAAGGCGGAAACTGCGTCACATCATTAGTAGCTGATTTGAGATGCGAGAAAAGATATTTGCAAGCAGCCTTACCATTCACGTTTCGCTACGAGAGATGAGGGAGGGTGACTATATTGTGAGTTCAAGAAGACCACGGTCCGATATCTCAGAAGTAGCACACAACAAACCCAGATTCTGAGACCACGCTGTGTGATGCGAGGGTTTTGGTTTATATCGAGGCTTTATCGATGATAGGACGTTTTGGAGGAGCGTCAACGCTGCTGCTAGGCCCAGCACATACCTAAGACAAATAAATTCAGTTCAGATGCTAACAACCATCATAGTCAGGTCACTTGCAACTAGCATAGATGAGTGGATGGAATTCATATGTAGCGCTCGCGAGAGGACTTCTAAGACAAGTATTTCGAATTCCAGCCTGGGATTTGGACGAACATGGAGAGAGAACAGGTCGTTATAAAAGCTGGTCAACGGAATCGTGTGCAATTCAACTGCGTATCAGTATCAGCATCCTTACTAACTTACTAAGGTCCTGTTTGTCATAACATGTAGCCAGGTGCAACCGAGTATTAACGCCAGCTATGAGCTGACATAATAAATAAGCTTCTGGAACTTCGGGAAGTTCCGTCCACTTTTGCTTTGGATATGAACAAGATTTGAACCGTCCTTTTATTTCTATCAACCGGCGGTATGGTACGATATAGTACGTACTTCCTTGGGAGCGTCGACATGATGATATAGATATTGTCATGTATGCTCCGAGTCTGCTCCATGGACCACCAGCATCGACACACGACTTCTGAATCATTTCCGAGAATAGAGGCAATCGACATCTCCCGGCAAGCTGCAATCAAGATCATTGATAATCGATGATCGTCCATGTGTAGTTCATTCAAGAGGTTAATTATCCGTCTAACTCGATAATCAGGCATTGAGACTGAATATGCCTAGCTATACGATGCTATACGGTGTTGGATACTACAGGATACTACATCATTTGCCTTTTCTCCATTTCAAATTAAACAACCTAATCTATTTTCAGTCAACATTAATCGTCCAGCGTCATGATAAGGAGGTCTACCAATGAGACAAACCAGGTTCTCAGCGCTCAGCGCTCAAATCAACATGATCTTCAATTATACTCGGGCCATTGACATATGGATGGCGGCAAACGTCAGTGATGTTGTCGCGCTACTCATGGTAGAAATGCTAAGTTCGTGGATTGTCGATGTTTTGACATGTGTGGAAGAGCAGGTGGAGAGCGGACAGCCACTTCCGACGTGGGTTGCGCAGTAAGCCCAGTCTTGTTACTGAACTGCGCTTTATCATAACGCGCAATCTGAACTGCTTTTTAATATAGATGAACTCGACAAGAGCTGTACTCGGTGCTGCACAGAGTCAATCGGATTGCCAATTCTCTAGTTATGCATCAACAATTTTAATCGCGTGTACGTATTGAGGGCATTCCACCTCAGCGTTCTGGTGAGCACATCAAACCGTTGTACTTGAAGGATACTAATTTGCTTTGCTTTCCCGTCGGATGTCATCTACAGCATGCCATGCTGCGGTACATCACCAGTCGGCTGTACTCAGTTCCTCTTCCGACGGGTGACACATTGTGTCGGCTTACATCGCTGTGTCATGCGTAACACTCCCGGGCAATTGGAACAACGTTCAATACTGCGCTGGACATCGCCGCGCGGCTGTAAAACACTATCTTTCACAGGTTGTAGACATGAGGTTTTTTTTGACACCCGCCGCTACCTTCCCTTTTCGCGGAGGTCTAATGATACCGGGTCACACTTTGGGTATATATAACCCTTGAGAGTTGCTGCCTCTTGGTATACCGCCTTTGTCGGCTAGAGCCTCCTGGGCCACACTCAAGCTTCCTGTTATACGTAGTATGCAGTCTACGAACACTTTGGTTATGGCCGCCTTCCTCATCAGCGCGGTGAGGGCAGGTAAGTTATCTGTCAATATTTGTTGAACTTGATATTCAAATACCATAGCGAGCGACAACAGCACGATCAGTGTTGACGAGCCGACAATAGTCTCTGTAGTATTTCGTCAGTCCACAAAGTATCAAGTTTAGCATTGTATCTAATCCATTCTATCCAGAATACAGCCCAAGCAAAGTCGCAGCGGCCGTTGCAGGCGGGTTGTACTTCATCGCCAGTCTTTGCCTGTTCATGCGCTTATTCATGAACAAGGCATGGTGGGGACTTTGTCTCCCTATAGCCTCAACCTGTAAGACCTCGCTTCCCCCTCGAAACACATGTTAACTGGTGGAACAGTCATGTCCGTTGGCTTTTTTATGCGCATACCCATGGCGATGTATCCAAATTCTCTCCCAATTTTTATGGTCCAACAACTGTTCACCTTGTTACCGCCCGCCGCATACCTCGCCTTTAATTACATCCTATACGGGCGTTTTATTGTGAACTGCGTAGACAGACGCTACTCTTGGATAAAGCCAGAGAAAGTCGCCAGGTACTTCGTTATCAGCGATATCACGACATTCCTCATACAGGTTCGAAATTTGTTTGTTTGTGTCTCCGTCACGAGATTGATCGCGACGTTATGTAGGGTGGAGGTGGTGGTCTGGAAGCGTCAACAAACGTGACAAGTAACAAGCTGGGCGCGAATATACTGCTTGCAGGACTGGTCATTCAGACACTCTCCTTTGTGTTCTTCATGCTCCTCATTGTGCATGCATGGCGTAGTATCCTTCGAGACGGTATTATGCCCCGTCAGGAGCCATGGGGGCCGATTCTTTGGATATTGATGTTTTCGTCAACAGCTTACTTGGTACCAGTCTTTCATCCACACTTCATCGTCCATCTTCACTGATGTTGCGTGATATAGATTCGCTGCATCTATCGTGTCATCGAGCTTGCTCAAGGTAGCGGTGGCTATCTCATCACACATGAAAGTGAGCGGAATACTAAAATTGAGGTGCTTGGTCTGACCCTCCCCTGACAAGTCTACTTCTACCTCCTCGACTCCTTGCCACTGTTGATTGGTATTTCCACATACATCATCTACTGGCCAACGAAGTATCTCGAATCTTCAGCCAAGACCGCCAATCAAATGAGTAACCGGTTTTAGAGTTCGGTCATTGCCATTTCATCTCAAGGGCACCCTCGGTGCTCGCTGTCCCCGCTGTAGAAGGACCCTGGACTATGATATCCACTTACGATGCACTAATATTCCTTTTCGAACTATGTTTGTAACATAGATCAATTACTTGACCGCACAATGTCCCTTAGCAATTGCGTCACCAAGATTCATGCTAAGCCTATTATGTTATTACACGTCATTGAGGGGATTACACTATCCCCTTAATATCGATATGTATCGTATTTTGAAGGGTCCATGCCGACAATGCCCGCAACCAGTGTAGGCGGGCTAAAATTTTAAAAGCTGAACCTCGGGCTACACTTGCAAGCGCCTTTTTCCATACCCATCCTTACGACTTCATCTACTACAGTAATCTGCCAACTCGCGCATACGAGTATTCCATTTGGATATCATCTATCATGACTCAATGCGATAGTGGAGATATGTTAGTGCTGCCGGACGGAATCGGCATACGGATGATGAGAGCATCAGATATGCCACAAGTTCGAGCACTCCATGTGAGGAAACACTTTCATTTGCCCACCAAAGCCCCAATTAGCAGGTCATTTAATTAATTCCAAAGACCAAACTCCTCCCAATCGCATACCCTACCGCATTCTTCGTGCAGCTGCTCGTGCAACCTCAACATATGTGTGTGATAGCCACGTACGACGGCAACGTCGTAGCATTTGCCTCTGCTCTCATGGAGACGCGGCATTCGACGCCAGGGGCGCTTGGTTCGTGTGGGGTTCAGGATCGACCCAGTGGAGGAGGCGCTCTGCGGGTTACCTTGTTGACACTTGGGGTATCGCCCGAGTTTCAACGACAAGGGATCGCACGCAGACTCGTACATGAAGTCGTGCAGCGCCTACGATCGTCTTGCGGAGTCCCTTCCCCTTGTCATGAAACATCTCCTGCTCCATCGCTCTCAGAGAGTGAGTCGACTGACGCAGTGATTCTACGCGCAGAGGTAGCGCGCAACAACTCGTCTGGACAGTCTTTTTACTACCACCTTGGGATGAAAAGACAAGCGGAAGCGGAAAAACAGAGCAGTTTTGGTTCGAAGGCACATACGTGCGTGGTGCTGGGGGTAATGAGAACAGTTCCTGTTTCCTGAACAATATATCTTTTCAGGTGGTTGGTGGCGTTCGCTGCAGAGATATTCATAATACTCACAAGCATTGCCAAGGACGCGCTAGCACAAGCTATACCCGTAGCAAATCTAGGTTTGCTGTAATGAGCATCTGGCATTCGCGATTGCTTCTTGCTTCCGCTGGAAGCACGAGAGGATACTAAATGACGACAGCTTGCGAACTGGGGGACTAAATTTATATATATGATATCAGCTGCAGATAGCGGTCGAGGCCTGGATGGTGAAGATCCGGGGTACACCCACCTGACTAAAATTCTTGAAGTCGCGATAACCTGCTATTTCATGGTGTTCAACCAGCTAACCAGTTGAAGAGAGGGTTTTGCCTTATCAAATTTTTTATCAAAATTAATTGAAAGAGCACCCATGGGGCACTAGAATCCAGAGCAGACCGGAAAGGGGAAAGTAGGGCGTTAACTGAGATTCCGCAATTCTGGCACTCATCAGATAAGAAGTGATGCCATCCTGCTCAAAACCTGCTATGTATGTATCTCAATCTGCTGCGTTTCGCTGCAACTCCTGCGATAGATAAATCACTTTCATCAGTAAACTTGTAAAGATCCGCGAAGAGACCTCTTTTTCGCGAACGCCACGAATATCATCTCGCTACGAAGCGAGATGATGATCAGCTGGATGATCAGAATCTGTTTCAGTCTGTGGTGCGCTGGCCGCATGCAAGTTCTGTCAAATGACCACGGGAATTCCGGGAGGTGCAAAGAGAATTCGGGCAACTCCAAACGCGAAGTTTGGCTGTAAACTCAAAAATCACGTTGGCATGTCCCAAAGTAGCTAGGGGAGTCTGAAAATCAGAGCGCCCCAGTATAAAATCCATCACCCCTTCTGTCTTCGTTATCAACCCGTTCTCTTTGAACTCTGATTGTTCAGGAAGGGTATTACTTGTCATCGCGCATCATCATGGCGGCAAAAGTTTATGTTGGGTACGTTGATGCTGCTTCGATCGTGTCTAGGAGCGATTTTACTGATGTCGGCATATCGATCAGTAATCTGAGTTGGAACACGACAGATGACTCGTTGAGACAGGTCAGTTCTCCTGCACGAGTAGTCCGATGGCGCTCTCATACTGACATCTTCCTTCTAGGCTTTCGGAGAGTTTGGATCAGTCACCGATGTGCGCGATCTATTTGAGGCGATCTACCATCGTGGTCAAAGATAGACATCGACGATGGCAGATCGCCATTGATTTTTTTTTCTCTTTGACTAAATATGTTATGTGCGCTCCTGCTCCTTGCTCGTTGGCGTTTTTTTTTAGGCCATCGTAATGAAGGACCGTGAAACTGGCCGCTCTCGTGGTTTCGGATTCGTCACCTTCAGCGGCAACGAAGATGCAGAGGCAGCCATTCAAGGGATGAACGAACAGGAGCTTGACGGTCGCCGGCTCAGGGTTAACCTGGCCAACGCTAGACCTAGTGGCGGAGGTGGTGGAGGAGGAGGAGGCTACGGCGGTGGAGGAGGCTACAGCGGCGGTGGAGGCGGATACGGCGGCGGTGGAGGCTACCAAGGCGGCGGCGGCGGCTACCAAGGTGGCGGCGGCTACGGCGGAGGCTACTGAGTGCTGAATTGTTTCGTGTTTTCAAAGATGGTTGGTATCGCAATTCTGTATGTTGTCCAAAGGTCGTGTTCATCCGCGTCAAGCCTACGATATTTCCGCATGCATTACAGTATCTGTTTGATCATAACACAACTTAAATACTTGGTCGAGATTTGTATCAAAACATGTGTTGTCCTCGATTGATTTCCAAGTGTTCCAACGAATTTGAGAAGAAAAGCTTGAAGCTTGAAGCTTTGAAGTGCGAACGTGCGTAGGTTACGCGATTCTCAGCGCCAGTAGGGAGCAGTAGGGTTGCCAACGTCACAGATGCGGCCTCGAGGCTCGATACGCCTAACTCCGGGACCGTTCAGCGCTAATGGCCAAGCGTTGCAACGTCTTGGAGGCCTATGATAGTCTAGGTTTTGGTTCTGAAAAGGCAATATACGATCGAAAACGTGTCACGAAAAACATTGAACTCTCGGTGAGGTAGCTACGCAATATTGACAAGACCCTTTACAGTGACCTTTTCAGTTGTTCCATGGCCCAAGAAAAAAGCAAAAAAGTCAAAGGGGCGTCGTGGAGGACGGAGAAATGTTAATTCGTTTCCAGGATTGGTCCCTGGACAAAGGTCGCCGCCCGGTGCCACGCCGAGCCTGGGCAAAGCTAGTGAGCTTTAAGACTTTTCCGCCGGTCTTCTCAGTTCTGGTCTTCGCTCTTACAACGCAGTGTTGAAGCAAGTCATCTGAAACCGGGGACCAGTAGACTCGAGCAGTTGGTCTTGTAGAACGCTTTGTGATCCGTGGCAGCTGTCAAGGTGGTGCCGAGCTTGCTTTGTCTCGAAGAACGTCCAAGCAACGGCCGACATGGTAAGTGGACCTAAACTGCTCTTGTATAATGCGTACCCTTCTGTCAAATCTGCGTGCTTTGGTGGTGGAAAGACCATCGAAAGTGCAGAGTGTGGGAGAAGGCTGTGCTGAACCGGTCCACAGGCCAAACAATTCCACAACAGGATGGACCCACAAGGACCTACTAAAATGGAAGCTCACTTTACTCATTTTCCCGCACTTCATCTGCTACGACGCGACCTTTCACCTTTTCCTCTTAACCACAACATCCATTCTTCGAGGAACTTTCATCCTCTGAATCTCAAGCTATACTCTTCATACTACACTCTTCACCCCTGGTCACCGTTACATACAATGACAGGCCCAATTAGATCCACTGGGAAGGCTCGCGCAACTAATGAAGTTCAGCCAGCCCAGCCACAACCACCTCGCCCACCTAACGCCTGGATCCTCTATCGCTCCGACAAGCTCAAGGTTCTGCCAGAAGCACCTGGCCAGCGCAGCAGAGCCCAGGCTGATGTCTCAAAGCTCATCTCTGAGATGTGGCGAAATGAGTCGGAAGCAGTGAAGCTCGAGTACGAGCGTCTCGCAGATGCGAAGAAGGCGGAACATCAGCGTCAATACCCTGATTATCGCTTCCAGCCCATGAAGAAGGAGGAGAAGGAACGTATCAGGGAGGAGAAGCGGCAAAAAAAGGAACAGGCTCGCGCACAGAAGAAAAGTCGCGGTCGCACCAATGCGGTTGCTGGTCCTTCCCAGGGGCCACAACAACCAGAACCAATGCCACCAATGGCATACGCGCCCCCCTACGTACTCCCTGCTGCAGTGCCTGTGCAGCCTGCTTCCTTCTACATGCCTGCTCCCCAATACGCGATGTTCAACCCCGAAATGCAGTATGGAACCGCGGGTCCATCCCCGCCTATGTCTGCTGCGTCATCGCCGCACCCGTCTGCATCTGAGTCTCCGTCGCTCTCAGATGACTATCTCTTACAGGTAGATGCACTTCTTTCCACACGCGTATGTTCAATTCCTGATGCTCAATCCCACCCTTTGCAGCCGGCCCCTCATGGTCTTCCCTCCTTCCCTCATCACGCTTACGGAATGCAGCCCATGGTTGTTCAGCAGCCCCAGGCTGCGCACGCTCAATGGCAGCATCCTCAAGAGCACGTCCTCCCTCAACCGGATGCTGCTCAACCGCAATGGAACGCTCCGCAAGAGCATCTTCTCCCACAACCACCTGCTCCGGAATGGAGTGAATATGGCACATCACAGGGCGAGTTCAAGTATCAACCTGAGGTACGCTACTTCTCATCGCTATCCTCATTGTCACTAACTTTTCACGCGTCACTCAGGATTACCTGAACTTTGAGGTGCCAGGGGCCAATGACATGGGCTCGATGGATGATCTCTCCATCGCATCTTTGCATGCAATGCTGTCGTCTACCGACCAGAACGGTGTGTTCAACATGGGGAACATCAACGCCGAGGACATCCTTGCGCAGCCCGAGGGTGAACTTGAGATCCAGCTAGCTCCCCACCCTGATGCACAGTCGCAGGAAATCGAAGACTTTTATAAAGGTTTCGATATTACTGAGGCACTTGCAGCTACAACCCAGGGGGATCAGCTTGATGCAGGGACCTCCTCGGGCACCGGGTATCCCGCAGACACGGTCACCAACACAGACGCCTCGTTGGACGACCTTACATCATTGTTCCGGGCGCCTCACAACCCTGAGCTGC
Organism: Suillus clintonianus; assembly: GCF_016758775.1. NCBI lineage: Eukaryota > Fungi > Basidiomycota > Agaricomycetes > Boletales > Suillaceae > Suillus > Suillus clintonianus. Next base: position 55,645 of record NW_024539368.1, read on the forward strand.
AGACTTACATGGCAGCGCAACAGCGCCAGACGAGTGGGTTCACGCGCGATATGCTCGACTTCATCAACTTCGAGGCGGGCGAGGGTGGGTCGCAGAACGCTCCGGCTCCGCAGGTGCGCGCACCTCCCCCTCCGGCCCCACAATCGCCCATCTTCACACAGATGACGAATACCGCCGCTGTTCCACAGTCCGGGTATGTTCCCCCCGCGGGTGCAGCTCATTCGTCGACGCGTCGGGTTGGGGCGAGTTGGAAGCCCTCATTTGTGATCCCCGGTGACTCCATTGACCCTGCTCAGACCTGGAACGTTCCCAGTCGTCAATGAACACCCTCCTGTTCTGTTCCGTCAATCAAAAGAGAACCATCAGTGCATCCCCCGCATACAATCATGTTATCAATCTCGCTTTCCTGTGCTATAGATGCCCGACTGGATCGCTTTGTTCGTTTTTTGCTCTGTATAATTAATTCTAGGGCCTAGGCGGTTTTCATTCCTCGCGAGGGTCATCCCTTTGCTACTCCCATACCCCCGCCGACTCGTACTGTCTCACATCCACGGCGTTTGAAGTCCCCCCGAGATCTTTGTTGTCTCACTTCGCCCGCCCTTCCTCCATAACCGCCCTCACCACGTCACCGCGGCATCCTCCGCTCTATCATCCCATGTGATATCCAAATCGCATCTAATTATATCACGCATTGCAATGCCCGCGCATACCCACCCGCAAATATTTCTGGGTCCATCTATCATCATCTCATTCCTGCATCGCTGACGACTTGCATTGACTTTCTATTGCTATATCTTCATTCAGTCATATCATTCAATTAACATATACCATGTTCTCATTGTTCTCCACTGGTTTCCTTATACTCATATAGTACCGTCTCTTCTTTCATCGATATCAAATAAAAACGGCAGTATTCTTTAGCCGAAGGTGTACTTTTTCTTGCTTGTACAATGTAATCTACCGTAATGAAATTTCACGATCTTGTCATGCCGCAGCCAAGTCCATGTCCTATGATAGTCGTGGCATAAACTTTCGCGTTATTTCGCTGGCTAGTGTTCTAGACATGGTAAACTCCGCGATAAAACCCTCGTGGGATGTCTTTTTCGGGAAGACAATAGGGTTCGAAGGTATGAAAATCGACAGAATTGTACGGCATCGCACACTGAGCTATTGTTCCTCTGGCTTCGTGACTGTTGGTCCATATTTAACCCAGGGTAACATGCAGGGGCGTCACGGGAAATGGCGTGCCCCAAGTGTTTTCCTGGGGTTGTGCGTTCAAGTTTCCGTCGCTTCGAAAGGACAATGAGATATTGTTATCTCTGGGACTTGTGAGGGATAAAGAGCGGCAGAGAATTGCAGATAAGCTCGGATAGCTTGCCCTTGATTGCGATACTCCGTCAAGGTCTGCGATTGCGTGGTATTATCACGTTGGTTGCTAACATCTTTCGCTCATAGGTCGTATCTTCGGTATCTCAATCTACGCAGGTATCAAGGAAGGGCCGTTGCTAATGCGATAGGGAGAATAACGAGTTTCTCCTTGTCCCACTGCACATCATAACAATCTCCGAATCAGCGCCCCAGTATTGATCCCATCGTAACAGCCAAGACACTCACGACGTCGGTCTTATAATATATGTCCTCCTCCACGAGCTTACGCACGACATCGATGGTCTCGCCTTCGTAGATCAAGCACGACCCGAGAAACTTTTTGTCTGCTGCAGCTGCGTCGACGGAGTCGGGTGTCATGAACCCTCCGCCAAGTCCTGTTCAAATGTCAAATTCCAGATATCAACGCTCTGTGGTGTAGTGTCATGTATATGGTTCGTGCTGAACTTACGTACAACGCCTTGGCTGATGAGTGTCTTGATGTTCTCGAGGTGCGTAGGTCTTACTGCTAATCTTCGTTGGAGAGCACCCTCGTCGGCGTAGTCGGGTGCCCAGACGATGAATTTCGGTAGGGATGGCGTCGAGGACATGTTTCTCTTGTGGATGTAGTTGTAGATGCTTCGCTGTGGGATGACAAGTGGGATCTTGAGAGCTCGTGACATGTAGTGTGGTCGATGATGCCAGTTGGCAACTGCTTGATTCCTGAAACGGCCGCCTGGCGGGCCTGTTCGGACCGATCGAGGGCCAAGGCTTACTAATCAAATAAGTTCGCCAGTGCAAGTTGTCCTTCCAGGCCACCATCGCCTTCCAACGCTATTAGCCAAAAACACTGATACATCTTCTTCTCTAATTGATCCAGAGAGGATGTTTGGATAGCTGGATTGGATGATGCTATCAGAGTTTTTTGGTTACCTGCCGCTTGGCAACTTGGATATACTTATCCTTCCTCCATCATGCAGCTATCAGGTGATCCTTCGACTTGTAAACAAAGGGAGTATGCTAGTAGGTGTATCATACCGGAAATTACTTACTCGGCGCCCTGGCTCTCGTCTGCCTGGCTGACTACACTCACAACTTTAAAACCCTCACCACAACGACCATGCTTCCCCAATCCTCTCTGAGCTGCATGCGTCGTGCACGTTTACCCCCCTCAGCTAAATCGAAATGGTATTGCACTCGCTTCATATCTTCGTCATCCACAAAGATGCACCACTATATGGTGTGGGCACCAGACTACACCGACGAAGGTACCCTTGCGCGTCGCATGGCCGTCCGTCCCTAGGCGCTAACGAGCTCATCACGCAAGGAGTCATCAGTCAGTCTCCCATGCATTCACATTATCATTTCTCGTCTCACGAACATTCGAACATTCAGAAGTAGTTGGTGGTCTCTTGACGCCCGAATCCCAGCACGCAGAGCCACAGGACAGAAAGTTCGTAGGGTCCGCGCTCATCTATGAAGCAGAGAGCTTGAAGGATGTGAGGAGGATTGTGGAAGCTGATTTGTATTGGAAGGAAGGTGTTGTAAGTGATGCTTGTTTCATTTGTTTATTCGAACACGCTGATCGTCTTTTGGGAAGTGGGACAAGGCGAAATTGGTCATTCTTCCGATGGTGATGGCTACTACCCTTCAGGAGCGAGCTGGTATTACTCAACCAACGCCGAAATACGAGGACCGACGATAAATCGAGTCTTTCGGTGTAAGATATTATATTTCATCCGATAATCATGATATTTATTGAAGAGTACACGTGGCCATAAATCAAGAATGACTATTTATGAAGTGGAGGAACGTGCGGTGGTCACGGCCTACTATTTCTCCTGCAGGCGGGCACTTGTACCTTGTAAATTTAGTCTCCTCGATCCCACAACTAGGGGCCTCCCAGACATCACACCCCAACCACTACGCCGTTCTTCTCGTTCGTGCGCGTTCGCTACGCTCGCGCTACCATGACACGAGTTGTTTTATTCCGTTGAAATCTGCTAGCAATGAGACCTTCAATTTTGCATGTAGAACCTTCAGTCTCTAGCTGGATCGTGTTACATTCGCGCGACCTCGTGCTCGAAGCACTTCAAAGTGGCGTGTGCGGTAATTTCCGATGCAGTCTGACAAGCTCGCTTGGAGTCTTGGAGACTTGGACTCGGGTCACCACCATAAGAATTGTACGTTGGTTGCTAAGTATTTTCCACTCACAATATCTCAATAATAGTGGCTATCCGAGCATTTGGCACGGCTTTTACATCTGCAGTTGTTATCATTCATTTGGTTAATCACATCATCCTTTCCGCTCCCTTTGAAGGTGGGTGATTGACTTTATAGGTCTGAACTGACGATTAGTCCTCAAGACAGGCTTCAAGATGGACTCGGACACTTGCTCCTTTAGCGTGACGGTGATATGGATGGTTGGAGGTAAGCACCCATGATCTAAGACGATGTCATTCTCATTCGATCCTCGAGCTTGTTTTTAGAGCACGCTGGGGTATACTACCTGAGCATCGTTCCCGTTCTCTCAGGCTCTCAGGCTCGTGATATCCTGCTCACGTGGAGGTACTTATCTAAGCTTGAGCGCTCCTCCTGAGCGTTTCCGGCCCATCTTCAATACAATCCCAACTTGCCCTCGTGCATCTTTTGGAGTGCTGCAAGCAGCCCGGCATTTGCGAGTTGCCTGTCCACTGCATACATTACATCGCTTAGCAGAGGGAGGCGGAGAGCATCTTTCAATGGAATATACCGCGTTTTGCATCCTTCAAATTTCGAGGTGTTGCTTATCGAGTCCACTTATACTCGCCAAATCTCCATTTCCCCGGATCCAAATATCAATTCGACGAGGCGATGGCCGTCCCTACCGACTCCGGTTTCCATGGATTTGTGATACCCTAGTTCCGTTGGCAAGTTCGCGCTCGTTACTGGGATTCGGTCAACATAGCCTACGTGAAGGAATGAAGATTACTTTGCCTTTCCTAAGGAGAAACCCCACAAAGCACGTGCAAGTTTCTATTGGAAAAAACCCCAAGGCTGCACATTCCACATGAAATATCGAGTGAGCGGTTTTGACAAATCATCCGAATCCGACGGGGACGTGGAACATCGGCAACTTGTTCTTGGACACCGATACGGGATATGCAGTTGAATGCCACATAATGGTTATGTCTCCGACCTTATGGCCTCGATGGGCTGTGCCCTATGTTATAAGACGCGATTGTCTGTTATTTTGATCCAAAAACCTCTGAACTCTCTCCACATGAATTTCACATGTCCTCATGTACTAGTGGTAAGTAACCTACTTATGATAAAAGATCGCGCCTTAACTAAATTCTCCGTCTTAGGTAGGCGCTGGGCCGGCGGACCTGGTAGCGGCGTTGACACTCCTCCAGAACGGCATCCCAGTCCGCATCATCGATAAAGACCCCAACCCTCGCATTGGACAGCGTGGTCCCGGAATACAGGTTTGCCATACATCTACTTCTCTGATGCCCCGCAGTCTCATCAACGTGGGATCTAGCCACGCTCCGTCGAACTCTTCAACTTCCTGAATGTTTCAGAAGTCAACGACCTGGGGACGCGCGTCCCTATCATCCGTTCGTACAAGTCAGGGACTTTGGAAATTTTGAAGGAATCTTCCTTTACCCCATATTTGGAACCTTCGCCTGCGATACCATTCGTGCGCAGAGACGTCGTCTTCTCAAGCAGCTGTGCTGAAATGTGATTCATTTTGCTTTCTAGACTTCCCGAGTAATGGGTCAACAGCTTCTAGACACGATTCTGCGACGCCACCTAGAGAAGTTCTCTTGTTCTGTCGAGATGGGCACCGAACTGCGTTCGTTTGAGCAGTCTGAAGAGGGCGTTACCGCTGTACTAGCAAAGAATGGCACATTAGAATCTTTCGATACCAAGTGGATGGTCGGTGCCGATGGTGCTAAAGGTGAGATGTGATCGAATTAAAATACAGCAGAATGAATCTAAATTTTGGTTTGCAGGTGTTGTCCGCAAGCAGCTTGGGCTTTCATTTTTGGGCGAAACTAGAGACGATACGCGAATTATCACTGGAGATATTCGTTTGAAGGGTGTTGATAGAGCGGTGCGTCCCATTTCTACTTGCTCGATGGAAGAGCGCGCGCTCCTGATCCTGTCTCGAAAGTATTGCCACCAATTTGGAAATTTCCAAGAACGAGGGTATGCACCATTGGTATTGATTCACTGAGGCTTGGAGATGCATTGATGACCCACAGCATGTTATTGCGTCCAACAGACGAAATCGGCGAGGATGGCTGGCAATTTGTCATCTTTGATAATGACATAGATATGACAAAGGTTACTCAGAGCGAAGAGCTGATCTTCGAGATCATCGCGTCGGTGATACCTACGGAGGTTACGTTCAACAAGCTGGTTTGGGTGAGCGAGTTCCGGTGTGTTTTCCTTTTCTCTTTGTAAATCGATGCACGTTTAACGTTCATGGGTTTGCTTTAGGGCCAATATCCGTATGGTTGACAGGTTTAACGAGGGCCGAGTATTTGTTGCGGGTGGTATGTGGTTCTACTTTTGAATGATGTGCCTGTATTGATGGAAGTCGTCATAGATGCTGCTCAGTATGTATTTTTTGAGCGCGTTCTTAACAAACTACTGACATATGTCCAGCGTCCACAGTCTAACCGGTGGGCAGGTCTGTGTGCTCTCATCAAATGCCGATGCGTATTCATTTCTCTATAAACAGGGACTTAACTCAAGTGTACAAGATGCTGTGAGTCTTGGAAATGCATCGTGTATGCCACAACTGACCGGATTGTGCACTAGTTTAATCTAGGATGGAAGCTTGCGCTCGTCGAGAAAGGACTCGCCGACAAGTCTCTTCTCGAGACATACAGCGCCGAGCGTTTGCCTGTCATCTCTGAGATGCTCAATATGACCACCTCGATGCTCAACAAGGCAATCGCGTCGGGAGATATATCGATCGGACGAAGCTCCGTCCTTTTCATGCTCGGCATCAACTACCGGTTCAGCAGCATTGTCCTGGATGAATATGCGACTCCAGTTGAGGGGAGACCGATTAACGCCTACGGAGTGCTTGACGAAGGGCATCTGGAGGCTGGAGACAGGGCGCCTGATGCACCCAATATGCGTCAGGTAAAGCGCGGAGAGTCTGACATGAAGACGCTATTTAGCCTGTACAGACCGTGGTATCACACAGTGATTGTGTTCGCGCCGAGTCTCGCAGATTCTTCCCCAATCTTGGGCGCACTGGAGGCTTATGACAAAAGTGTTATGCGATCGGCAGTCGTTCTGCCTTCATCAACACAAGTAACGTCCGTTGCATCCCATGCTAACCTTGTTCTTGTTGACGAGGAGGGCTATGCTTATTCGGCTTATCTTGTGGAAGCTGGCCATACGAAGGTGTTTGTGATTCGGCCGGACGGAGTGATTGGAGCGATTGTACACGGTGCAGAAGGCGTGAAGAAATATTTCTCTGGTATATTTTTGGATGTGTGACGGTCTGTTCTTTCTACATGATTTTATATCACGACTCATTTATAAGCCCTGATCAACGTGGTTTGGGAGTGCACGAACGCAGTCGAATCTTCATCACTCGTGTTTCGCATTAATTTGAGACTATCACCGTGCGCGGGTGGGTGGATTGTTTGTTTTCACTTACGGCCGTAGTGAGTGCGAGGTGCGTGATATATGTCGGGTTGTCACCAGTGCGAGTTCAAATTTGCATTGTAGTGCGATTTATCATCCCGGTCCAGGTACTTATTTGGGCCAGAGGTAAACTGGATTCGAATCTGTGTCTGATAAATTGATTGATAATTTGCGTTCAAGGTCCCATGCTATCGTCTTCTTGAATATCAGCGAGCCTCAATCCTTTTGTGATAGAAATGTCACGGTGCAGAAGAACCAGTGCGGACTATATAACTCAATGCAGTGGCCAGATCTGGTTTTCTGCGCTAGCCGAGGCACGAGGCTTGCGCAGAATTTAGTTACGCGTGAGTAAGCAATGTGGCGCAGCGCACCTTGTTCCGTCCCAAGTCGGTAGTCGAACTTCCGTCGTTTCACGCAGTAGATCTGCATCGCTGTTTTCCTCTATCCTTTCGTATTTCGTTCGCACCCACCCACCACTCCCTCTCTCAGGGTACGGACAAACAGATTTCACTATATCCTGTTATTGTTTCACGGTAAGCTTGGCTTTGGCAAGCCAAATGGGGTCTCGCCAGTCGGCTATGTTGTTTGGCTTAAGGCACGATGGGCCTGGAAACACCTTGAACTTGACATCGTAAGAATTGAGCACGCCTATAATGTCACGCAGGTGAACGGTAGGATATTTTCCCTTCTGTCCTGCATATATATTGACGTCGGTTATGAATCATAGTGTATCCTACATCACGCCACAAACTCATGGAGCACTTCCGACACAAAAAAGGAAAAGAAAAAGATTCTTGCATGCTGCATATATAGGGAATTCCTTGCCATTTCATTAGATGAAGGAATCGAGCAAGGTCCGGGACGTCCAAGTTATAAGAGGGCACCATGAATTATCGAGTCTGTGCTAACCCAACAACCTCTGAACTCAACAACCTCTACATATGAATTTCACTCATCCTCCTGTGCTAATCGTAAGTGATCTGCTTATGATAGAAGCCAGCACCTTTACCGAATTCTCTTTCTCAGGTAGGGGCCGGGCCAGTGGGCCTGGTAGCAGCGTTGACGCTCCTCCAGAACGGTGTCCCAGTTCGCATCATCGATAAAGACACTAACCCTCGCATCGGACAGCGTGGTGCTACATACTGGGTTCGTCATATTATATATATCTTCTTTTCATATCGCCCTGTGGTCTCATTGACCGCACGGTCAGCCACGGTCACTCGAACTCTTCAACTTCCTGAATGTCCCAGAGATCAACGATCTGGGGGAATCGGTCGTTCCCGTTCAGTGGTACAAGTACGGGTCGTTAACGCCTCTGATAAATCCCCCGGCGCTCCCGACTATGGAACCTAACCCTGCGGTACCATTTGTGCGCAACACTGTCGTCTGCTCAGTGCTCAGGTCTTCATGTTCATTGTTGGGTTTTTTTTAGCATATCCTCAGGATGATGGGTCAACAACGCCTAGATGTAATTCTGAAAGGCCACCTTGAGAAGTTCTCTTGCTCTGTCGAGATGGGCACAGAACTGTGCTCATTTGAGCAGTCCGACGAGGGCATTACAACTGTTCTCGCGAAGAACGGCATATTAGAGAGGTTCAATGCAAAGTGGATGATCGGTGCTGATGGCGCTAAAGGCAAGATACGGTCAAATACAACAGGATGAGACTGAATTTGGCTCTCAGGTGTCGTTCGCAAGCAACTTGGGCTCACGTTTTTGGGTGAGACTAGACCCGATGACCAACTTCTGACCGGAGATATCCGTTTCAAGAGCGATGGTATTGATAGAATGGTGTGTCCATGCTGTACATTTTTGACAGAAAACTGTTCTGATCCAGTCTCGAAGCATGTTCACCAGTTTGGAAACTTTAGTGAACGAGGGTATGTTTCTGCTCTTGAGGCTTAGAGATGTGTATTGACGGTGCATTGACGAGCTACAGCGTGGTATTACAGCCATCGAACGAAGTTGGAGAGAACGGCTGGCAATTTTTTATCTTCGGCCCTGAACTAGACAAGACGAAGATCGCTCAGAGCGAGGATCTTGTCTTCGAGACCATCACGTCGTTAATACCAGCGGAAATCACGTTCGACAGGGTGGTTTGGATGAGCGCATTTCAGTGTGTTTCGTATTCCTGTAGGTGTCGACGCACGTTCATGAGTTTTCTTTAGAGCCAATATTCGGATGGTGAATAAGTTTAGCGAGGGTCGGGTCTTTGTTGCGGGCGGTATGTGGTTCGATTTTAAATGTGTGTAGCTGTGTTGACAGAAGTGGTGGTAGATGCTGCTCAGTATGTCTCTTTTTGAATGTCTTCCGAGGCTTTTCATAAGCTGTTTCTAACACATATTCAAGTGTCCATAGTCCAATGGGTGGCCAGGTATGGTGGTTTGATCGGTGCAAACAATCACTCATTTGTCTATGAACAGGGACTCAATTCAGGTGTGCAAGATGCTGTGAGTCAGGTAGATCCAACATATACGACACAGCTAACCGTGCTCTACACCAGTTCAATTTAGGATGGAAACTTGCGCTCGTCGAAAAAGGACTCGCCGATAAGTCTCTTCTCGAGACATACACCGCCGAGCGTTTGCCTGTCATTTCTGAGTTGCTCGAGATAACCACCTCGATTCTCAACAAGGCAATCGTAGGAGATTTGTCGCTCTTACAAAGCCCGAAGCTTTTCATGCTCGGGATCAATTACCGATTCAGCAACATCGTCCTGGATGAGTTTGTGCCTCCAGTCGAGGGCAGGCCTATCAACGCCTACGGGGAGCATGACGAGGGGCATCTGGAGGCTGGAGACAGGGCGCCTGATGCGCCCAATATCCTCCAGGTGGGGCGCGGAGAGTCCGATGTGAAGACGCTTTTTGGTCTGTACAGACCCTGGTACCATACGGTGCTTGTGTTCGCGCCCAGTCTCGCTGATGCTGCGCCGATCTTGGGAGCACTGGAGGCATGGGACAAAAGCGTCGTGCGATCGGCAGTCGTTCTGCCCTCATTTACATCAGTGACGGATGTCTCAACTCTTGCGGATCTCGTTCTTGTTGACCAGGATGGCTATGCTTATTCGGCTTACCTCATGGAAGCTGGCAAGACAAAGGTGTTTGTGATACGGCCAGACGGAGTGGTTGGGGCGATCGTTCACGGTGCAGAGGGCGTGAAGAAGTATTTCTCGAAAATATTTTTGGACGCGTAGTTATTACCTGAATATCCCCTCTTTAAAAATATTTACTCGCGGTTTCTTTACACGTACAACTCATCCAGGCCTGGTGTATCACGTTTGTAACTGGATGACAATATAGAATTACACCAATTTGTTCGAAAACAGTTCGCTGCTCGAGCGGGACTCACGCATTACACAGCCTTGTTCACTGCCGAGGCTGCCTTCATACAGCTCATTATCATGCCCTCCTTCGAACCATCGAATAGTACCTACAACTGCTTGCTGTATTGCACTTACTCATGCAATGCTCTCACCACTGGATCCTTGTCACCCTTCTGGCATGCAAGCACCCTTGGAACACTCGAGACAATATTGTAGGCCGCCTGCGTAACTGTACCTTCGCAATCGCCCTTCATTGATGAGTCCCGCGTCGGCTCTTGAGCTTCGCTCTAACGTCGTGAATCTCTAGAGGTAATGGGTAGCGTCTCACCCTATTCAAGCCTGTTGTCGACAGATAAGAGCGCCTGGCCTTGACCGGCACCAAATTGACTTTGCCCGATTGCCACAAAAGATGGAGTGACATTCGGGCGATGAAAATCTGTGGCGTTGGTCTCATCGTTCCACACCTACGCCAAATGGACATGAGGAGGGCAATTAGTGAACGAGAAACACCGAAAACTAGTTGGGCCGGGGGTTGGCCGATAAAATGAGATGAGCGACAACGCTGTAAGTAAGGCTATGACAATTTTGAAAATGATTATCACATAGGTGTTTGGATAAAACGCACCTGGGAAGGCGCAACTCCGTCGCATCATTAGTAGCTGATTTGAGACGCGAGAAAAAATGGTTGGAACTTAGCTGTATCTGATGCACATCAGATCTTGGGAGTCGACGAAATGAAGATGTGATATTGATGTAACCTTACGCATGCGTTCGAGTTAGCTACATGGTGATGCTAGAGAAACTGCTTGACACAAGAAACAACAATATGCAGCCATCTATGATAGATAACTTTCAGCCAGATTTGAGCGCCAGGACTAGTAGCAACGGCAGTATGGATGCGAGGGGGGGATGTGGAGACAGAGTCAGGCAACTAGTTTTCCAGACAATCCACCTGCAATTATGGATCATGAGATCGAGCATGGGTGGAAAGGATAAATCTACAACCAATGAGGAGATGTAGATGAATACGAGATAGATCGCTCACTGAAAGGTATCGTCACCGTGATCGAAAGGATCGACATTTCAAGCTTTCCGACGACTTCTCCACGAGATAGTGTTCGATCAAGTTCGAAGGATGCCCGGATCTCTAGTGACGATTCAGGTGACGTATATAATTATCTACAAACCGAGAATCAGGACTCAGATCATGTCCGTGAGCCTGTCAGTGTCCTGACGCGCCACAGATCTCTTGGATGATAGTACGAGGATAGCTGATTTCCAGTATATGCGCTCGGAAGGGACTCTAATATTCTTTCCGCTGATGACTGTATATAGAGCGAAAAGGTCATGAAACAGATATCAAGGTGATATGGATTGACCTGCCTTCGACCAACTTGAAGCTGGGGCATGTGAAGCGATGAAGCAAAAAATAAGGACCACAGAGAATAAACGATGATCTGAGTGGTAGCAAGGTAGGGGTGTTATTGTAGATTTGATGTCAGCCTAGGCACGGCTATGACTTGAACTCTGCAGGGGTATGATTTTTAGGGTTGACCTCGTCATCGTTGTCCCATCAGACCTTGGGAAGCACGGACATCAAGATCCAAGATGCACCACCACAACAGACGTGATTTTCCGACCTTATCATACTCTACAGGTTGAAGCGAGTCGTAAGTGGCGGTATCGCGAGATTTTTGACCTCTGGTAAATGTGGCAAACGATGAATGGACACTAGATCTAGAAGCGACTTTGGCAATTGAAGGTGTATTCTCTTGCATATACACCTTCAGGAGACAAAATAACCTTAGAACTATACTATTTGCATCCTGGATACGAACTTGTTGTCGGCACCTGGGTCAGTATGTGACGCGAATCGGTGGGTTGTGGTCAGAGTCCGAATTAGACAGCAGTGCCACCAGTGAGCGCTAATTTGAAATTTACTTTCCGACCAACCTCGGACCGACAAATCTGCACTCCGACCAAGTACCGAATATCTGCACCAGCGAGTGGCATATGCATTGTGTCCTGGAGGTATCGCAGAGCTACTGGACTCTCACATTGCACATTTGACTGTGGTTCTTCCAATGCATTGCTTACAGAACCATCACAGGTCGATCCTCTTCTACAATCGAGAGTGACCATTGAGGAGGGGCGAGATGATTCGCACGGCGACATTTTTCCAGGTAGGCCTCTTTATTGATATAAGAAGTTGAATGTCTATCTTCCTAGGTCTGGCTAGGGGAGACTAGGCAGGGCCTCGTGTTTTGTCATGCAGTATCAACGATAAGTTTTCTTTTCAGCCACCTTATCCTTCGGTAGTACCACCTTTTCCCTGGCGTCCCCACCCGTCCTCGAATCACTGCTTTTAGAGCATTATTATGTCCGCTCAAAAACTCCCGAAAGCAAACAAGTCTGCTCTATTGCTAGAGTTGCTCAACTTGCTTCCGCAGAGCAGTTGTACTCGACATCGCCGTGACAAGGACACAATAACCTGCAGAAGATGACATGACTACGGATATAGAAGTAACTTTTGTCTTGCGTTCTGGTGTATGCCACCACGTCACTCCCGTTGCGGGTGATGTGGCGCCTGATGCACTGAAACTGATCTAGATGTAACACAAAGAAACTGGTGTGAAGACGCTTTTGGGTTTGTACAGACCCTGGTGCGTGTGTTCGCTTCAAGCCTTGCAGATTCTACCCGACCTGGGGACACTGGAGGCATGGGATAAAAGTGTTGCGCGATTAGCTGTCGTTCTGCCATAGCCGACGTCAGTGACACCGAACGCATTCCTTGCTGAACTTGTTCTTGTTGATCAGGAGGGCTATGCTTACTCGGCTTATCTTGTTGAAGCTGACCAGACGAAGGTGTTTGCGATACCGCCAGGGCCCGGACAGGGTTGGGGCGATTGTTCATAGTGAAGAAGGCGTGAAGAAATGATTATCGACAATATTTTTTGGATGTGCAGTGGTTCGTTCTTTACTTACGACTTTTCAAAATCACAGCCTACCCAAAGCTCAACTGAAATTATGCAAATTTAGCGTACACAAATCACCGTTCGCTTCGGAAAACCTACCTCTGTTTGGGCAAGACCATCCCTACTGGCACAACGAGACGAATGATCGAGATGCTAACTCATGCGGCAACTATCTCGAGTAACTCGATCTGATATCCACACCATCACGTCTTTTTTATTATCCTTCACAATATTATGTATTTCAAGTTATGCTCACGATTCGGTTAGATCGAGCGTTGAAACTTGTAAACATCTAGCACTTACTTGGCTACACTCGGCGCGACAAGCTCGGACCCGTGCTCATCAAGCAGTCAAGCTTCTGAAAGCTTTGAAGGTTGATTGTAGGTCGGTCGCGTAATCCCTTGACATGTTTCAGCCTCAGTATCTCGTACTTAGGTGCGGTACTGCCGAGACCGGCAGAACTGTGCGCACCTGGGCTTGGATATGATTGGATCAAGATTCAAGATCACTGGCAGAGTAGAATCCCGATGAGCACCCAAAGAATCGACCACTGGGAGCTTTTGAGCTCTGTCGCAGTGTTCTTCCTGTACTTGTCATGGCAATTTTCATCCAGCAAGACTTTTTGCAAGCCTAAAATGCCTCTCCGTACCAGTGGTGCCGGCAGCTGTACATACTCGCTTCAAGTACGACTCCACGAGACTGGTCAGACTACGCACAAATTAGCATTGAGAAGAAATCTGCTTGGATGGACATGGGTGTAAACAAACCAATTACCGAGGCGCGTATCGCTCAATCACAGTGTCCAGGCTGGAGCATTTGAGCCCTACGACGGTGGTTTCTGGTCCCGCCCGAGTCAGATACTCCTCGGACATCGGATGGCGAGGGTGATAGATCACACAGTCGAAACGCGCCCGCGTTTCACGCCAAGGTCATATTTATCATTCACGTAATGAATTTATTCTTTACGGCTACATGCTCCAGACCACGGACTAGCCATCGGTTACAATTTTGATCTGAAAAAAAACATCGACAAAGACGGCGGAGCAGCCGGGTTGGAGCATGTGTTCATCATATAAAAAGTGGACTGCAATGCGTTTGATTCTTCAGAATCCATCTCTTCTTCAACCAGCTCTCCAGCATCAAGCATCTTCACACTCTTTCACCGTTTCTTAACCTTTCTAGTCAACACAATGATGGCTCGTTTCTTCGCTGTTGCTTTCCTTGCGGCCCTCGCTGTCGCCACTCCCCTCACTCTCCGTGATGGTCAGTGCAACACCGGTGACATCCAGTGCTGCCAGAGTTCTACCACTGTGCGTAACGAATCACTACTTGTTTTTCACTGATTCTCATGATTTGTTTAGACTTCCAATTACAACAAGGCGGCAAAGTCTCTTGGCCTTGCGGCGATAGCCGCTGATGTTGTCGGTACCATTGGCCTTAGTTGCAGCCCTATTACTGCCATTGGCACCGGCAGTGGCGCCACGTGCAACCAGCAACCCATGTGCTGCAGCAACAACAAAATGGTGAGCTGCAAGCAATGTTCTCTGTTCCACCCGTATCTGATGGGGCAATTTTAGAACGGCCTTGTTAACATTGGCTGCACTCCCATCAACCTCAACCTTTAAATCCTTTAAATTTCATTGGACTTTGGACCTTGCCTGCGTCATTACATGGTACATAGTTTCCCTTATAAGCTTTATAGCTAGTAATACCCGCATTATCTGGTTCTTATCCAACTTGATTTGACTCACACTACCAGTAGGGCCCGGATGTGCTGTAAGATCTTTGATGAGACAACACTAATAATTCGATCTTGAGTAATATTTGTGGTCTCGCAAACGAGTACCTGCGTTCTTGAGTCACGGGGCCTAGTATGCCGCCCTGGTTCAGGCCTCAGGGTCGACATGTGCATTGTGTATTTTTCTCATTGCATTTGGAGAGTGACGACGACGGTGGCATGTTTGTAATATGTATTTAGTGACTTCACCAAGCAAAACAATAATCCTCCCCGATTCAAATCCGTGGGACACCTATGCGAGGTGGGTACTGGATAATTTTCTCTCGATTAATATTTTGCACAGCCGTCGTGAACTGGCGCGTGGGCCGGCCCGTGGTTCATCCCCTCTGGCTTGTCAATTGCAAGTTATACCATTCGTCTCTTGTTTTCCCTACGATTTTAAAACTCGCCGATACTCAGGACCCGGGTCGCTTGTCATGTAAGGCAGCATAATATGTGCAGGTTGTACTTGAAGCAGTCCGTACGAACGTGCTACGAATATTAATGTCACCAAGAGGCAAACCGTTAGCGTCACAGCCTGCTACCTGTGGTGGGAATACCTCAGATGGTGATCATGCACTTCTTGAATAAGGTGAGTATTCTTTTCCGGTAGAGGTGGTGCTTCCTAGGTATGTGGATGCTTCACTACTATGAGTACATTTTTTACGGCCATGGTTACTTTGTCAACCAGGATGTCGATGTTTCTCAGTAACCTTGCCAATGCCCTGATATTCAAATTTTACAATCACCAGCAGGAAAACTGGTTCCATTATGATGGAGGAAGGAGTTAGAGACCTGTGTTTCTTGATAAACTTACCAGTGGCCTTCGAGACCGATTCAAAATGCGGGTATCCAATCTGATCTGGATGAGGCAAAATGTTTACGCTGTATTTCAAACTCGCTGACATATCCATATCTTACGCAGCCTCTCGCAATAATCTTAGTGCTGTCAAATCACGGTCCACCTCTGCCAAACCACACTAGATCAACACATTGACGCTCTATTGCCATCCTCGCGCCATTTCGATGTGGTCACAGAGGCCATATCGTCCATTGCAATGGATGCCTTCTTGTGTGGTGTTATTAATGGTTCTTTCACGACTGCTGTGGAACTGGTAGAGCAAGGCTGTACAGTATTCTGGTCCCATTTGGCACTGGCATCATATTGCCATGCATCTGCATACTACCCGCCGCCTTGGTTATCTTGAGTGCCCAAGATCCTATCCACATTCCACTTGATACCGCGCAGATCGAAGTCTCCGGGTTTCAGTCCCTCGCCGAAGAGCAATTCAAATCGATCGCACAGGTACTGATGTGGGGAAACCAATGTCCATCTTTTACAGTGTGCTGGCCCGAATCAGCTCGTAACAGCCAGTCGCACGGGCGCTGATGTAGAGGAACCTGGAATCATCTTGCACAGCGTGCACAGTCACCGACGTGCGGGCATCAAGAGCTATTATTTGAGGAGTCTCTAACAAGACTAAACCCGATCTGCATCGTGGATATAAATTTGTGAAAGGACCCCCATTCTCTCCACTATATCCACATCGCTGTTGTGGGATGGTTGCCAAGATTTTTGCCTTCCTTTCGGTATTTGCAGTCTATGTGATGGCTGCACCGCTCTATGTTGTAGGAGGTAGGTGTGGGCGACTAGCGTTTAATTGAATCTATGCTGAATAAATAATTTAGGAGGAACTTATGCCACTGTTGCAGCTTCGAAAGGAGGCATTGAGCCCTATATTCTTGGCAAGAGGCATGTAATGGATCGCTGTAAGAATTTCAGCCAATTTAGCGTCACCGCACATTGTCTAAACTTCTCTGTAGCACCGTCAAACGATCGCGAGATCTTTTCATGACTTGGCACCATAGTTAGGCTGAAGGAGTTGTGGCGACTGGTGACCCATTCAAATCCGCTACAACTTGCAAATCGCAACAGATGTTCGCGAGATATCTTATACAACACGTTTAATTTATGTTACAAGAGACATTTAAATCGGGCGTACCTGGACTTTCGCGAAATACATCGGCAGCAAGTTGGCGGTCTCGCCAATTGACAGCGACATTATCATATAGCTCGCACCAGTCTCTGCAGACGTATGTGGCACCAACGCGGTGTTGTTCGAAGTCTCGTGTGGTAGAATGTTCTCCCTCCAGTGTGAGATCTGCTTGGCAAAGTCTTAAATAATTAAGACAGTGATGTGAATACTTCAAAATATCATGGCGGCACCACAATCTTGGAAATCAGAAATCTTACCGATACTCTCCTGTAGTTGCTAGTTGAGAGGAACGGTGACTGTTTTCCTCCGCCTATGTTTTCTCCACCGCAAGCTTACCAAGTTGGCAAGGTGAATCTTAGTAGCCTTGTTGCACTACATCTTAGTATTTAGTAGTCATAGACAGACTTTAGTCGAATGAAGGAAAGTAGTAGTCGTACCTCTCTACATACTCAGAGTCAGAAGAACACGGTGCAGACTCGAAGTTCGTGACATGTGAACATTGTGACAGTTGGATGTGGCCGACTTCCGCGATGGATATTAATAGATACGGTTTCCCATTTTCCGATTGTTTCTTGCTGATCCTATATTGATGTTTCGGGGCCCGGGCAAATTCAATGGTAACTGGTAAGTATGTACTTCTCTACACTTTGATCAAGTTCTATTCAACCGTTTACTATTTATCCGTAGGAGAAGCGAGGGTATCGGCGCTTTAGCCACCTCAGGCTGATGAGTTAACTCATTCGTAGACGCCTACATACTGAGATACTAGTGCCGCCGCCGCAAGTGTTGCCACGCAGTGCCTTGATAAAGCTGCGATAACGCTAATGCCTATTTGATAGCTCTTACCATGCGCTCTCAGTCTCTCGTGGCAGCTCTGGGCATAGGGTCAGCAGCTCTAGCATTACACGTCCAATTTCCTGCCAACACTGCTGGAGAAACTTGCGTTCGACCATCGGATATCATCAACTTGAATACACCTTCATATAGCCTCAGTTCAAACACTGAGCAATGGAGGTTCGACGAAGGTCCTCCCGAGAACGCGACAGGGAACTTGATCTTCGACACTGTCCATTCATTCCTGCAACACTGGCCAAATACTCGGTATCGTAATGGTAAGTTTTAGCCACTTGCTCACGCTTGAAAAACAGCCCACCTTTGTTGTAGGACATAATATAGTACCAGGAGTGATTCCGATGGGTACTCTGCTGTATCACGGCGGGAACAGCGACGCAATCCCCAGTGGGCCCGAGTGGATCGCTACGGACCCGGAGCATTCTATCATTTTCGCTCGTGGAAGGGATGGAGGTGGCTGGCACCTTACGCTAGCAGCAACGCGACCTCTTAAAGTCTTGTACTTTGATGGA
This sequence comes from Suillus clintonianus, assembly GCF_016758775.1. Classification (NCBI taxonomy): domain Eukaryota; kingdom Fungi; phylum Basidiomycota; class Agaricomycetes; order Boletales; family Suillaceae; genus Suillus; species Suillus clintonianus. The sequence goes on from NW_024539368.1 coordinate 74,098, forward strand.
AGTAGTGCGGCTAAGATATCCGAAGGTACGATGGATACGCAGGATATTTTAGCCTGGGGAGAAGTGCAACCCGAGCGATTCTTTGATGAAAGACAACGAATAAGAGATCTCTGTACGTGGGGCAAGGAGTTTGGAATCGACGGTTTCGCGAGGTTAGTGGTGACTCATCTTGCCATGGTATTTAACTGATTCTCAGATTTCTAGGATGGAAATGGACTTGTGCGTAGCCTTTCGATTCTGAGTTGCGCTTCCGACTGACGAACATCTAGTGAAGTTATGATGTGTGATTTTACGGCTGGTGTTGAAGTAGTATCTTTCCTGCATGTCCGAGTCTTACCACAGGACGGAAACCCATACTTTCCTCACCTTCTTTCCCCCCCTGCGTTTGATTCTGATGCCGGTCAGTTATTTCTTCACATGTTCCAATACGACTGACGACATATGTCCTGAGTGTAGGGACGCGCCAATTTGAAGTCATGCACTCCGGCTCATGGCACAATCGCTACCCAGGAGATTCTCGCATTGTGCTCGACCTCACTGGTCTTATCTCACTGTATGATGCTGCACTTGCGCCTTCTCTCATCTCGGTTCGCGCGGGTATTGAACGGTGGGACCACCGCGTGTTCGGAATATCATCAGACGACATATCGCAGGTCATGAGAAAGCTCACCGAAGCTGTCAGTCGACCAGAGCCTGTGGGCAGCGGCATTGACTGGAAGACCCTTATCCACGTCATCGTCGATCGATATGCGGATCGACTCGAGTTGATGCAGCACCTCCTCAATTTCACGTCATCAGACTCGCAAGAACTCTTTCAGCGAGTGAAGCTCGCACAAACACAGCTCAGTGTCATGCTTACGCCGTATCTATTAGATTCCACCATTGTCCCCAGCGCAGGCACTCCAGGCGTAGATGCATCGCAGTGGGCGTCCCCAATCTTCAGGCTATGCGCCACAACACATACTTCGAAGATGATAGATCATACTTCTTCAATGACGCCTTCGGAACGCCTACTGCTGAAAGCCGTCGAGGAGACAACGAGAGAGATCTGCCGTGTCACTACGAAAATGTGGGCTCATGGTGTCATGAGCGGGCTCGACAGTCTTTTCCCCGTTAATGCGGAACCTGATACAACTCAAATAATGAATTATTGGAGACACGACATCCAGAAGCTGATGTCTTGGTTAGACTGGAGTGTGTGGGTCAAATGCCGACCTGCCTGCGGCCCAGAGGTGGGATATAAAGGACTTCTTTCCGATCTAACCGGGCTGAGCATGATCTACTTCCAGGAAATGTGCTATCTCCCTACTTGGCCTGTCAATGCGCCCAGGCCAAGGCATCCACGTCCACCTCCGCGGGACCCATGGAACGCCACGGATGCACCAGAACCAGATCATCTTGCTGATCGAGTTGGACCCCCACCCGAAGGTCCGACGACGCCGACGGAGGAATGGAGGAAGCCTCAACCGAAGTGCATTAGGCGCGTCCAGCCATACACATTTTGATCATGATGGCCCTTCTCCTTGCATTCGTGAGTCATCTGGACGTGTATTGCTCTGGAGTGCAATGACTGGTATATATGTATGTCAAGTGATACTACGCATAATAGGGGATATATATTACAGCTCTACCGTGAGGAATGAACTGTAGGTAAAGCATGCTTGCACTGCAGGTTTCTTGCCACTTGATTTCAAAGGGTCTGCCGAATATGTCGGGCGTAACAAGGGAAAAGGGAACACAACAGACTCGATGCATACCTTATCTGGTTTTTTAACAAACGAAACCTCTCACTGCGTTCTGGGTGAAAGGAAGCCACGTGGCAAGATGGCTATAGATAAACTTTGCTGTCCTCAAAACCCGCTTTTCGACTTCTGTCCCAAGATGGCATCGAGGCACATCTCGATGCTTGGTGTTCATGCCAAGCTACCCCTAGCAAGCGCTCATCCATACAAGACGGTGAGGCATGGAAGACATTACGAGCCGCAGATGGGAGTTTGTTTTTGACCTACTCATTGCAACTTCAAGAAGGCACGTGCAAGGTTATTCGGTTGCTCAGAACCAAAACCATACCACGCTTCAAGTTTGCTTGTCAGATAGACAAACGTCTAGCGGCACGGAAACCGACGGCAGTACGTCTAAGCGGGCCGTCCACGAAGCATCATGACGGTTCTGGTGAGAGCTTTGACGAATCATTATCAGATGATGTGATGTCACCTTGATAGGTTACTTGCCGATACGCAGTCGAACGGCAACAGATGCCATCATTACATGCCCGTCTGATCGGCTTCGCCCCTATGTTATAACGACCCGATTTCCCTCTATGCTGATCCAAATCCTCTGGAATTCCAACCAACTAATCCTCCTGCCAGTGTGAGCGCTACATATGAATCCTGTTCATCCTCCCGTGCTAGTCGTAAGTAACCTGCCTGTGATACATGATTGGACCTCATCTGAATTTCATCATAGGTAGGCGCTGGGCCAGTGGGTCTGGTAGCAGCATTGACACTCCGCCAAAACGGTATCCCAGTTCGTATCATCGACAAAGACCCTAGCCCCCGCTTCGGACAGCGTGGTCCTGGAATATGGGTGAGTTATCATACATCTACTTGTCATATCCGAGTCACCCCGTGGTCTTATTGAACGCATGATCTAGCCACGCTCCCTCGAACTCTTCAACTTCCTGAACGTTCCAGAAGTTAATGATATGGGGAAACCAGCCCCTCCCATCCGTTCATACAAGCCCGGGACGTTTGAAATTCTGAAAGACTCTTTGATAGCCCCGCATATGGAACCTACCCCAGCCATACCATTCGTGCGCAGCACCGTGGTCTGGTCAAACATTCATGCTGATTGGTTTGTTTTTTTAGCATTGCTACAAAATGATAGGTCAACAGCTCCTAGATGTGGTTTTGAGAGGTCACCTAGAGAAGTTCTCTTGCTCTGTCGAGATGGGCACCGAACTGTGCTCGTTCGCGCAGTTTGATGAGGGCGTTATCGCGGTTGTAGTAAAGAACGGCATATCAGAGACTTTTGATACCAAATGGATCATCGGCGCTGATGGTGCTAAAGGTGAGACGCAGTTAAATGCACCGGATGAACGAGACTCATAAGGTGGTTCCGCAGGTGTCGTGCGCAAGCAACTTGGGCTCACGTTTTTGGGGGAGACTAGAGACGATAACTGCATTGTGACAGGGGATATCCGCCTAAAGGGCGCTGGTCTCGATAGAATGGTGCGTTCGTTTTCTACATTTTCGATTGGAAAGTTGTCTTGATCCTGTCTCGAAGCATTGGCACAACTTTGGAAACTTCAATGGACGAGGGTATGTCCAGTGTCTGCTTTGAGGCTTGTAGATGTGTATTGACGATGCCCAGCCTCTCATTGCGTCCAACAGACGAAATTGGCGAGGACGGCTGGCAGTTTTTCATCTTCGGCCGCGAACTAGACCTAACGAAGATCGCTGAGAACGAGGAGCTTGTCTTCGAGACCATCGTATCGTTATTACCAACAGAGATTATGTTCTACAAACTGGTTTGGATGACCTACTTCAGGTGCGTTCTGTATTTCTGTACATGTCGACGCGCGTTCATAGGTTTGCATTAGGGCCAATACCCGAATGGTAAATAAGTTTAGCGAGGGTCGAGTGTTTGTTGCGGGCGGTATGTGTGACATAATGTGTCCTAATTTAGACGTGTGTAGCTGTGCTGATGGAAGTTGTCGTAGATGCTGCTCAGTATGTCTATTTTTGAATGCCTTCTTCTTAAACTGCTGCTAACACTTTTTTTCCAAGTGTCCACAGTCCATCGGGTGGTCAGGTATGGCTAGTCCAATCGGTGCTAATAATTACTCATTTCTCTGTGAACAGGGACTCAATTCAGGTGTACAAGATTCTGTGAGTACGTAGATCCAATATGTACGACACAGCTGACCGCGCCCTCACCAGTTCAATCTAGGATGGAAACTTGCGCTCGTCGAAAAAGGACTCGCCGACAAGTCTCTTCTCGAGACATACAGCACCGAGCGTTTGCCTGTTGTCTTTGAGATGCTCGATGTGACCACCTTGATTTTCAACAAGGTAATCACGTCGGGAGACGTGTCGATCGGACGAAGCCCCATCCTTTTCATGCTCGGCATCAACTGCCGCTTCAGTAATATCGTCCTGGATGAATTTGTGCCTCCAGTCGAGGGGAAGCCTATCAACGCCTACGGGGTGCTTGACGAGGGACATCTGGAGGCAGGAGATAGGGCGCCTGATGCTCCCAATATGCTCCTTGTGGGGCGCGGAGAGTCTGACGTGAAGACACTTTTCGGTCTGTACAGGCCCTGGTACCACACAATACTTGTGTTCGCGCCGAGTCTCGCTGATGCTAGCCCGATCATGGAAGCACTGGAGGAATGGGACAAAAGTGTCGTGCGATTAGCAGTCGTTCTGCCTTCATCGGCTCCAGTGACGCCCGCCGCATCTCCTGCTGACCTCGTTCTTGTTGATCAGGAGGGTCATGCTTATTCGGCTTACCTCATGGAAGTTGGCCAGACAAAAGTGTTTGTGATACGGCCGGATGGAGTGGTTGGGGCGATTGTTCATGGTGCGGAGGGCGTGAAGAAGTATTTCTCGAATATATTTTTGGATGCGTAGTGATCGAATATTCATTCTTTACTTACGTTTATTTACAAGGACAACTCAGCCCTGTATATCTCAATCAACCTGGTGTATAACGTTTGTAACTAAAATAAAATATAGAGCCACACACCAGTGGAGGCCGCCTTCATACAGTCCATTATTAATTTATCATGCCCTCTTTCAATCCCCTTGAACACAGAAGTTTCGACGTCGTCGTCGGACACCTACAGCGTGCCAATGACGCTCTTGAACCCGAAAAACTGCAGCGCGGCTGCGAGGTGGACGTCTTCTCATCGCCGACAGCGGTATAGTATGACATGCTGATAAACATGAAATTGGCCCGGGGCTTGCACCATGACATCGAGAAGCGTGAGAAAATTATATCTCATGGCGGAATGTGAATATTTAAGAGCCAGTTCGTCTACCAGATGTTGACGAACATTTGGCAAAACAACCTGCGCAAATTGTCGGCTTGGGCCGACGGAGATTCGGAACTTGAATATGCTATCTAGCCGCATCGTAGGTACAATGTATGCCCTTGACAATGGATGCTCTACCAGCCGTCCCTGCTCCCATGGATCTTCGATTGGATGTCCCGCTATTCATGCCCCATCGTCCTGAAGTCCAGCAACGTCTCATACGATCCACGATCCTTTTGATCAGCATCTTGATTAGTGCTACCACTAGTATATTACATTCAATCTATCCAAAAGATCCTGAGCCATACCACACGTCTGCTCTATCGGGAGAAGAGTGGGTCATAGAACTATTAACTGGTCACCCCGCGCGAATACGATGCGAGCTTGGCGTGCATGCGCATGTCTTCGGGGAGCTCATATCGGAGATGCGTACCCTTGGGCACACGGACTCCAAGTTCGTCTCGCTAGAGGAACAGCTAGCAATTTTCCTCTACACGGTAGTCACGGGCTTGCCCATCAGACACACTGGTGAAAGATTTCAACGCTCCAACGAGACTATATCTCGGTGAGGGTGATATTTTTAATTGTGCGCTATATCTCATTGTACATAGTTATTTTCGTAGGATGCTCAATATATTTTCGTCCCCCCCCTTCTATTCAAAATACGTTCACTTGCCGGATGCATCTATCCCACGCAAAATTCGCCAGAACCCCAAGTTCTGGCCGTTTTTCAAGGATACTGTTGGGGCTATTGACGGAAGCCATATTCACGCATCGCCTCGTGCGTTTGAACGCGGGCCTTATCGTAATCGCAAGGGGTTTGTATCTCAAAACTGTCTTTTTGCTTGTGACTTCGAGATGAACTTTACATACGCACTTACTGGCTGGGAAGGGTCGGCCACGGATGCCCGCATCTATGAGGATGCCCGTGCTCATGACCTTCACTTACCTGCAGGAAAATATTTTCTTGCAGATGCTGGCTTTCCTCTACGGCCGGAGTTACTCGTACCATATTGTGGTGTCCGCTACCACCTTGCGGAATGGGGCCGCGCGAGCGTAAGGTGAGTTTACAAACATTTATTTTTTCAGCCACCAGAGTGTACTAATTTTTGCCTACAGACCAGCTAACAAAAAGGAACTATTCAACTTGCGTCATGCGTCAGCGCGCAATGTCATCGAACGAATCTTTGGCATCTTGAAAAGGCGCTTCCGCATTCTCCTTCTATCGCCGTCGTATTCAATGGCGGTTCAGGCACAGATCCCCGCTGCTTTGTGCAGCATACACAACTTTATCCGTTTCCATGACCCTACCGAGGGCGCCATCCCTGTTGATGCAGACAACGACGCTGGTGATTTGCACACCGGAAACTGGGAGCAACCGGCAGTAGCAGATGACCATCAACTTGCTGATGCAGATGTTCACACATCTCGCGATCGCATCGCAGAACATATGTGGTTAGATTATCAGCGGGTTTTGCGAGAAAGAAGTGTTCTCAAAGGTGATTCAGACAGTGATCTATCAGACCAGGCTTTATCAGAGGACGAGGATGGGCTGGGGCGGTTCTAGTCTTAGAATAGGTGACATTGAGCACATGTAACTGGCACTTGCACGAAAACGATTACATTGATATGAGAGCAGGAGTGGTATGAGAACAGTACATGATATAGTAACTACATGTTAGTATGAGTATGAGGCAAGTTACAACACAACACGAGTGGTACATGATACCTATACCTTCGCCATGAGCAAAGTGATATATAACGAACGTGTCTCAAAGTCCCCGTCGAGCGAAATGTAAGCGGCAAGAGAATTCTCATTTCCCTGACGGCTGAAGATCTGCATCAACTTTGCTCTCTCCATGACCGACAGATGTCCATCTTGGATACGCATAATCTCCAAGGCGCGGGTCATGCTGTTCGTGCTGGAGTTCAAGGTAAGCGACGGCGCAGAAGGTGTAGATGGGGAAGCCGTCAATGACTTCTCCAGAACGTCAGTCAAGCGGTTGATTGCACCCTGCATACCCACAACAGCGACTGCAGGGGTGATCTTTGCTGCCCTGGCGGCACTGCTCATGAGTTCCTGAGCAGTCTGCTTGGTCACACGGGCCTTCTTTATGGCTGGCTGCGCAGACGACACCAGAGTCGCAGAAAGTGGGAGGGATGCCGGCGGCGGCGGGAGGGATGACGGCGGTGGCGGGAGGGATGACAGCGGGAGGGATGACAGCAGGGGGCTGTCATCATAGAAAGTAGTTGGTGGAGCACCCGTGGAGGTGTAAGATGTCACTTCAGCGGAATCGAGTAGAAGAGTGTCGGTGCGCAGGCGCTTGTTGCCAGAGGACTGAGAGGTTGTGGTAACACCGGTAAGAGGAGGTACACGGACTACTTGCGGGGTGATTTGCAGGGTGGTGCTGATGTTCCCCATAGGATCCATGCTGGCAGCTGTCGGAATAATAGGCCCTTCGGCCTCAAGATCTTCGTCCTCAAGTTCTTCGGCCTCGGGTGCATTGGCTGATGAGGTGGGGGGTGGACCCGCGGAGGTAGGGTGGAAGGCATAACTTCCACGAGCACTGCTGTTCGTCCCCAAGATCTCCAGCATCTTGTCGTAGAATACCCAGCCCTTGTTCCGGAAGGGACGCATTGACGAATGAGACTAATATCATCAGTCTGTATACAAGACACATACGAGCATGATAGCGTACCTGTGGCTCAACATAGGCCTTCCACACAACTCCCGCGTCTGTACCTTCGATCGATGCTCCTGTGTCCTTGTCCCAGTGACAACCTGATTGGTTGCGGTATGTCTCAATGCCACTGAATGATTTTTTGAGCTAAAAACAAACATCAGTTCATGATAGATTAAGATCAAGATAACATATTACCGAGGTCCACTTAGTCTTGACCTTCTTCCCAGTCTTCAGTGCCCCCACTGATTCGAGTGTTTCATCGGCATTCAGGAGAACTGCCGCTTTGTTGTAAGTTTCCTGTGGAAAGTTTCCTCCGTCGCCACCCTGTGCACGATTAAGGACGAGGTAGTCAAGTAGTGCGTGAATCTCGAGGTCATTCCAATGGGCCTTGTCGGCAAACTGAACTGGTTGGGCCATGAGAACACTGGTATAATGGGCACAGATGGCAGTAATAGTGACCACCCAAGCACAGATCTGTGTACGACGTTGATTGTCAAAGGAATACGAATTCATGATGATGTACAGGTGCAAGGTGAAGCAAGGTTCAAATTTCGGACTCCGACTCTCGGGACGGCCCAAGCCGACAATTTGCGCAGGTTGTTTTGCCAAATGTTCGTCAACATCTGGTAGACGAACTGGCTCTAAATGGTCACCCGGTCACCGGGGGGTCATGTTTGCCACAATGCGCCCAGGTGCTGACAGTCAGGAAGGTGACAAAGAGAAAGATAAGGATAATTCCCAATCCCTCTTCTGTCAATGGAAACTTGCGCTCTTCGAAAAAAGACTCATCGACAAATCTCTTCTCGCGGCATACAATTCTGAGCGTCTGCCTGTCATCTCTGGGATGCTTGAGATGGCCACCTCAATGCTGAACCAGACAATAACAACAGGAGACGTGCCGATCCGATGAAACTCCATCCTTTTCATGATTGGCATCAACTGCAAGTTCAACAGCATCGTTCTCGATGGGTTTGCGAGTCCAGGGAAACCGATCAATGCGTACGGGATGATTGATGAAGGGCATCTGGAGGCTGGGGACAGGACGCCTGATGCGCCCAATATGCTCCGGGTGGGAGGTGGAGAGTCTGTCGTGAAGACCATTTTGGTCTATACAGACCGTGGTATCACACCGTGCTTGTACTCGCGCCGATGCAACCCTGACCGTGGACGCACTGGGGGCATGCGACAGAAGTGTTGTGCGCACAACTGTCGTTCTGCCGTCATCGGCGCCAGTGACTCGCCGTTGTATCCCCTGCTGACCTTGTTCTTATTGATCAAGAGGGCTATGCTTATTCGGCTTACGTCCTGGAAATTAACAAGACGAAGGTGTACAAGACGAAGGTGTTTGTAATTCAGTTGGACAAAGTAATTGGGGCTAATGTCCGTGGCGCAGAAGGCGTGAACAAATATCTTTCGATGATATTTTTGGGCGTGTAGAGATTTGGTGCGTCATGACAAAGGTTTTTCAGTATCGACTCATGCGTGCCTCAAATACATACCGTATATAACCAACGCTACGCACGTATACGTAGTCATCGACATTTGTAACGTATCCAATTACGTTGGTTAGGTTTTCAACTCGTTTGGGCGAGAACGCCTTCGGCCCATGAGGAGTGGGTCTAAGAGAAGAGGTTGGTTGTGATTCCCAATTATTAGCCCAGCGTACGTCCAATACCTAGGAGGCGGACTGCCTCGGGGAAGAGCCCCAGAGATCGGACACTGGTATCAGTTTCGCGGGTTGTCCGGGGAGGTGGTGCGAAAGTGGGAGTGTGTAGGCCAGCCTGCATATCATGAATGCCGGCGTCCGTGTGAGCATAAGTGCGGGAATCCATGTGAGGAGGCTGTGGGGGTCAACCGAAAATACAATAGCTTGAAACGGAGTCATCGTATTGCGTGCTCGGTTGCGTCGAACGGAGGGACACCTGCATAACTTCCGGGAAAAGAGCAGTGTTTGGGTGAGAGATTCTGGAGTTGAGATGGTGCTGCAGAAGAAGAAATGCGAGAGCTAGCGGTGTAGCTACGCGACGGCGGTCGTGGCACAAAAACAAGTGGTAACGTGTGTGCACCGCTGCTGTTCGCTCGACGACCTTGTGACTCTATGTCAAGAGTGTCAGATTCTTTACTGACTGAAGTACAAGCAGTTTAAGACTCACATATATACCGTAATCAAAGTAGCGTGGAATTAGACGTTGGGGATAGCTCGGAACGCGGGCGTCTCCTCTGTCGTAATAAACATGTCCAAGTCGGATTTCCTGTGGCTACATGGCCGTGCTATCGACGTGGCGTAAATTTTCGTACATGACGCCTCCCGTGAGCTCAGTTTGCGATCGATGCAATCATCGTTGGTGATCGTAGTATGTTGCGAACAAGAGCAGTAAACTTCTGAAACATCTTTAGAGCGGCAGCCTAAGTCCCACATTTCCATGAAAGGACATTACGTTTGATGGAAAAACGACGACATCTGATCTGGCATCGGATTACGAATGATATGGGAGATGGCTGTAGCCAGTATTGCTGTACATGTAGAGTGGAGGCATGCCCCAGATATTAGCTCCGATACAAATGTGAAGCTTGCAGGTTGTGGGTATTAGATGCTTTGTCAGCGATTTTGGATGGGTAATTGAAGATACCGGGCCTGCGCGCTGACCTGCCTTTGTTTAAGATCATCACCAGCGACACCGCACCTCTGTATAGTAGTACAGCCATTCCACCCCATGGTACTTTTATCTTTCAATCGTGTAATCGCCTAGGCACCTTGTCATGCTGGCCCCTTCCAGAAACCACAGAGCAGAAGCAAAGTTTAACGTTGCCACTGAATGTATGCCATGTTTCATTGACTTTCTTTCTTTTCTGACCATATACTAGTCCCACATCTAGGGCTTCATTCAGCTGCTGTATCAGGCGATATCGGACTAGTTCAGTTTGCTCTCAATCATGGTCAACCCGTCAATTCTGTACTAGACGGCGTTCTCCCTCTACACGCTGCTTGTGCAGGTGGTAATGATCTCGTAGTCAATCTTCTCATAAAACACGGAGCAGACGTCAATGCATCAAGGTCAGTTTTCATCATAACCCATAACTCCGATCACGTATGAATTCTTTCCACAGACTTCCCCGCAGGTATTCAGATCGCAGCCGTGATTGTGCCGCCGCTCCTATTGTCGGTCCTTCTGGTGCAACCCCACTTCATTTCGCTGCTGCAAACGGTCACGCAAGCGTCGTTCGCACACTTCTTATCCATGGCGCCCATCCTAATCGTCCAGATAAGCACGGCATCACCCCTGAGGTCGTCGCCCGTCAAAATGGCTGGATTGAGTGCGCTGATATCCTCGCAAGCGAGATTCTTGCACGTGCACGCGGTGATAATACACCCGATAGCGACGGTCATTCCTCTAGGGAGCGGTCCCATGCTCCTGTCGAGCACCTTGAATCTTCCCTAAGAAAGAAGCTCCACTTCAAGCGCTCTATCGACCACGCTCTTACCGCACTCAAAGTCGCAAGTGGCGCTCCTGATATCGACCAACAACCACCCTTTGTGCGCTCTGGATCCTCTGAACAAGATGACATACAACCTCAAGACTCGCCATCGTCTGGTCGTCGCCCATCTCTTCACGACGAACAACCTCACCGTCCCTCACTCCCAAAAATTTCACGTCGTCCGAGATCGGCAGGCACAGGCGCCGAGGCTACCCCTCCCAGAAAACTAAATTCTAAGCTGTCACTCCTCAGCTTGTTCAAGAAATCAAATGTCGATGCTTCTTCGTCTAGCGTTACCTCCGTCTCAGAGCTCCCGATCAATTCCCCCCCTTCTTCTTCATCACCAGTTCCTGTCCCTGGGACAGCATCGCCCGCATCAACTGCGGCAATAATATCTTCCCCACGCCTCTTCCCCGCACCTCTCTCATCATCTCCGCACGAGACACCCGCGCATGAACTTCACCGCCGCAGGCTTGAAACCAATCCTGCACGCGCTTCCCCCGACCCAAATCCATGGCATCGTTCTACCAGTTCCTCGTCCACACCTGGCGAGGAAATACCGGAGCCAACAGCCCCTGTGAGACCAGGCATATTGCGCATGCACGCTCGCTCATCTTCAGGCCAAGCCTCCCAGCAACTCCCCACATCCCGTATTATCCGCTTTGACAACTCTACCTCCAGTTCCTCCTCCCTCGCCGCACGCGCGCGTAGCCCACCATCACGTGGGAGCGTTCCACACGACAGCCGCCTGCGTACCCTTAGCATGGGAGCAGGCGCCTCGGACGTCGATCGTATACCAGATACAATCGAAGAATCCCCTCGCATACCGCAGTCTCCTCCCCCGATCCTAGTCAACGCCATCGACCTCGATGACCTCGAAGACGAAGAAGAAGAATACGGCGTACCCATTTTCCACTCCGCATCCACGCCCAACATCATGCTCACCCCCGACCGCGCAGTCCCAGTGTCCGCTCAATTCCCATTCAGCATCAACGTGCCTCCTCCTGACGACAGTATTATGTCTTCTGAAAGTCGTCTGCGTGGAGACTCTGTGAGCAGCGCAGGCACGACGGGTACTGCGAGCACGTACACGCAATCTAGCTCGAGCGACGCAGCATGGCCTCCAACGCCCTCCTTCTCCGGCGCCAGTCCCCTAATTGCGTCCCGCTCCATGGACACGGACACCAGCATAGGTATAGACGGACTCCCCATGTCCCCCCGCGTTCGCCGAACGCCTTCAGGTCTCGACATTTCCTCCATATCCTCACGAGCGGCGGTAGAAGCGCTCGTTCAGCGGGCGCAGCAATCTGTCCTTGACATGGCTGTTGATTTGGAGGAGAATTCGAAGAGAGATAAAGGGACTGGACGGACGCCTTTGAGCTTGAGGTTGGCGATGTTTGGGGAGAGTTTGGCTATTGAGAGGATGATGAAGGAGGAGGAGGAGGCTGTCGAAAAGGGACTGCTAGTTGTTGATGCGGGGACGACACCTCCTGCCAGCGGTTTGGGTGTGGGCGAGAGGTCCTTGTTGTCGAGCAGTAGGCCTCGCGCTGTGGATATGACTTTTTCGAGGAGTAGTAGCGGGAGTGGTTCGTGGTCTTTCCTTCTTCACTGTTTTACGTGCTAACGCATGATATAGGTGCATCTAGTGAGGACGCGTCGCTCCAGCATCGCACACGGATAGCATCAGACGAAATTAGGCGGACGGCCTCTGCTGATTTCAGGCGGACGATGTCAGATTCGCCCTTTGACGGCATCACGCGAACCTCGGATAACACCCGACGCACGCGCAGTCCCCCTGTCGCATCGCGACACCTCCCACTCCCACTCCCCCACCAGGACTCACAGCATCCACATCCCCTGCCACTCCCCAGCCCACGCACGCAGAAATCGTATGAGGCGTTCGCGTATACGCCACCGCGGTCGCGTACGCCTGACCCATACGATACAGACCCAGATGAAGATGCAGAACTGCCGGGTTTGGGTATCGGTTTGGGTATGGGCATGGGTATACCTCTCTCGCGCATCTCAACAGCCCCTACGCACGTTGGGCGCATATCCACGGCGCGGAATGACGTCTCAACAATGCGTAGGCTATCACCACCAGCACGTAATATCTCATTGACGGCTGCACGGAACATCCCAACGAAGTCATCAGCACGTAATGCATCGCCTGCAGCACGGACTCTATCATCGTCAGGACCACGTGACATCTCAGCGACGCCGGCTGCACGAAGTGTGAATAAATTATCTCGGATGGGGTTCTCGACGCTGGAGGGGTGGCAGCCGGCACCGATAACGGCGTGTTCTCCGCCTGCGAAGCAGAGATTTGGGGGGATACGGACAATCGTGAGGGGGTTTCAGGGGAAGTAGGTGTGTCCTTAGTGACTTGATTTGCGTTTTTGGTGTAGGGGTGGACTTGTGTGATGCGCACGCTGGTGTGTCTTCGTTTTTTATGCATATGCCCGTCAGGCTTTCGTTCATGGCCAGGGCTTACTTATTAGACGCTGTGTTGTGTGTTGTTGTGTTTCTTGCATTTTTGACTGTATTCTCTATCGTTGTTGTCGTTGTCGTTTTTATTGCTGTTGTTGTTGTTGTTGTATGGTGCTTGCGATAACTTACTTGTGTTTCGATCGACATTGTAACATATGCATTTTTTGATACTCGTTTGTAATTTTATTGAGTAACAAGTCGTTTCAGCTTTAAGGGTGTAGTCTGGGCTCAGAGCCTCAATCAAGGGCTCGGTGGCTGAGTGCAGTGACCAACGCTGTGACTGGTCTTTAGTCCTGAGAAGGGAGAACTGATGGTGTCGGGTAAAGCCTTGCTATTCTACAACACCACGCGTTCGGAGATTCCAGACGAGACAAAGAGAAGAAAAAATAGTGAAGTGATGACCACAAGTGACCGCGGGACAAAGATGTTTTCTGTACACCTCACCGTCTCACTAGGACGTCACAAAATTGTCTTCCGTATATCACGACCGATGGCTAATCATACAAACATTCTCAGACAAACAAGTTACAGCAACAGGAACTAGGTCTCCTTCCATTCCGAAACAGCTCATAACGGAACCCTCACAAACATCCAGTACTTCTTTTCGTGGTCTCTTACGCTCGGGGGAGGAGCTGGAGCAGTAGTGATCTGGAGTGACGTCGGTCATAAAGCCAGAAAAGGACAAAAAACAAACAAACCGGGGTGAAGTCTTCGTCTCTATTGAGGACCCACACTTGGTTGACGTCCATGATATGGATTCTGCAGATAGGGGAGACGAATGAGATCTCGTCACCAGCAACCAGTATGAGAACCAAAGACCACACTCACGTATATTTTCCGTCACCCTCGGTGGAAAACTGGAGCACCTGGGGCTCGTTGCTGCCTACGACATCACATGTCTATTATTTCACGCTGTTAGCAGTCTCGTATCTGTCAACAACAAATAGACCAACCTCTTCGTTGATAACAATATACTTGTCCCTCAATCTATCCAAGAGAGTAGCAAGACCCAGAGTTGCGTTCGTGACAGAGAGCTCGACCTATAGGCATTGATGAGCAGAGGATGTACGTTAATGGTTCACGCGTACAATATCAGCCTCCTCAAAGCCCACGACCATGCCGTCAGCTTTCATGTGGACAAATCTGGTGTTGTGCAAAAAATTCTGCATCTTGTAATCGCCGGAGTGTAGCATTGTGAGGTGTGTTGATAGTCTGAGGACTGAGTAAGAGAGGGTGATTGATCAATGGCAGGATATGCTGCGACCTTTATACCTGCCTGAAAAGTCCATTAGGTTCCAGATGCCGAAGTCAGTCTTGGTCTTGGGCCACACTCATTTGGCTTCGGCACAACATAAGCCGGATCCCACCTTTCGGTTATGATTATCTTACACTCTAAGATCTCCCCAAATGCTATCAAGTGGCTCGAACTTGACCGGCGCTACGCCATCCCCATTTCAAACATAGGGAATTAATTGGCAATCGCAGAAGTAGCCTATCAGGTGTGATGGCACTTTCAGACTGTCATTGACCAAAGATCCAATCACGCAACTTGGACAATTGCTCGAGATTTGAAAATGGGTCCTGTCCGCATCACCTTTGTGCCAGCATCGGGAGGTCGCGACAGGGGCAACATCACGGTTTGAACAATTGTTCTCTCGTGGGCCTTTAGGTCTGTCTGCATGGAAGGTGCCAGGGATGACCGACTGCCTTTCGTCTTCTTCAAAACTGAGCCTCTGTCTAGGGGAGACTACCAGAACCGTCAGAGTACTCAGTCAATCAGTCAATCATGTGGCGAACGAAGTACATTACCCCCTCTTTTCCACCATCCCCCTTCCAGAGTTCCGTTGAGTTGGTCCCATACGTAGCGTTAGGGGTGTAGTGGCCTATCTTTGATTTTGAATGGGTACCTTGGTAGATATTAATCCCGCGATGTCGCGTGTTCGCATGTCGACTAGCACATGCATTTCCGCGATTCTCGTGCTACCGCTGAGTGATTTTGAAATGCTCCAAGATATTAGAACGTTTCACGGAGAGATGGCACATGATCTACCCGACCTCCTGTATGGAGTTGGTTTGACTTCACGGGGGTTCTGTCAGTGGGTCTAACCAAGTGCAGCCGTTGTTAGTGTTGCGGCAGCCTGGAGCTGGTTAGTGTTTGCTTGGGCCTGATTCGCGTGCAAAGCACAAACCGAACCAGTGGTTGTCCGAAGTTGTGGTAGCCGATAGTACAGCGGGGTTGTCAACGACTCAACGCAGCAATAACACGCGACAGCTGCAAGAATTGACTTGCCAATTACACGGGTTGCTAACCGAGTAGATGAATAGAACTTGAGATAAGGTCAACCTTCCATGGAGATCCTATCTATGCGTGCAACCAGATGTGCTAGAATCGCAGTAATATGGTTAGCCTGCAAGGTGTTGTAAAACTTGAAGGAGATTATATTCGGTTCAAGTCCTCGATCACGTAATGAGGCTGCATACTGTTTGGATCCAAAGCTTTTGCCAAACAATCTCACGTTCACCCGCGCTTCACTTGTCCGAGACTTCACTGCAAGTACAGTGCTAGGTGCCGCAACGTAACATACCTCTATGCCTCCATGCACTCTGCATTTTGCGTCCACAAGTTCGTCGTTGGTGTGGGATCTACAGACTCCACAGCGTAGCGACACAGTCATACTAGTATCTCATGCATGGATGCATACACAAGTAATGGATATTAAGTATCAGGTGCGTTATGGCAGATTGATATCGGGAAAACCAAATAGGTCAAGTGATAATTCCCTTGCGCTGTGGAGCTGGAAAACTCATAATCGCCGTGGCGGCGTCTGATCTCGACCTGTCACCTCCATCAGGCTGTACGGTGATTCGGACATGGCGGCATGCTGCGCAGGGACTTTGCCTGACAGCCGAACGAGGAAAGATGCTATTCCAGCTGCGAGTGACGGGTTTGTTGATGGGTTTGTCCACTGAACGTCAGAAATATCACTGCTTCCACTCCGCCAAAAATGAATACATGGTGGTATGGCCTAAGTTTTGGTCTGCAGGTGTGTTGAAGCAAGTCGAGCTTGACAGTGGACATTCCAACCAGAAATTGTGATGGAAGACCGGACACACGTACAGCCGTTCATGGGCCTCCTCAGATCCGTCAGTTGACACGATTGCTTTCCGACCCTCACGAATACTAGCGGGACATGACTTCAAGGCAAATGACTGTCAGTTTCTCGTTACAGATCATCTAGATTCGGTATGGTGACTGCAAGTCTCTGCAAAGGCGGTGTTTGTGGTGATGCAGGTGTAGTGTTGGAGGCGATGTGCGTCGACGAGTCTGCGACTGTCAGGCTACGTGTGCTGCGATGCAGGTACCGTACTACTAGCAACAGTTCGGATCCTGCTGTTGATGGCGGAGCGTAGAAACAATTCACAGTCAATGTCATTAATAGCATAACAGAGCCTTCAAATTCTCTAGTTCTTGTGATCGCTGAAGTCCTTGCTCTCGTAGTTGAAACGAAGACGATAATTGGGGGGGAAGTATCGTTGCAGTCCAACATTGCACCGACGTTTTAGCTGACATGACCAGCTGGGTGATGACGTTCTGAGCAATAAGATTTCGGCGCAAGTCCCCCAGTAGCTCTCGGATACAATTGACCCACAGGTCTCCCAAAACCAATGATGTATCATTCATAAATGTCCCAAGGCAACGGCCCATCATACACCATCCTCGCATCATCAGGACACCACTCCAACAACCCCCTCAATTCCGGCGCCGACGTATGATACGAATGAAATCGCAAAAACGGGTTCCGCGCGAGTCGCTTGGCAAGTAGAAAATCATGGCAGCCATACAAATCAAGCTTATACGGTGCGTATCCGTTCTTAACCTATATTTCTAGTTTAATACGGCATAAAATCGCAGGAGAAGATGAAAGTGCTTACTTCGCCGATACGAGCGGCCTCCTCGCTGGCAGTGGGCTCGATGCCAACGTATTCGAACTGATGAGCGGGGAATCGAACGGCTGTGCGGTGAAGCTCTTCGAAACGACGGCGCTTCATTTCGTAGCCTACGATGGTGACCTGTAGGGGGTACCGGCCTGTTATTTCGTGAAAACGAGCCAGCGAGAATAAAAAGTTTTGGTATGAATCGAGAGCGTAGGTCTCTGTTGTTGCACGAAGGAAATAGGGCTCGCGGTGCGTTTGTTCTGAGTCGGGGTGGAAGAGACCTAGACTTTTTGCTAGACGCATGTAAGATTCTGCTTCTGTTGTGGTCGACTGCAGTCTAGTTTGACCTCTGAAAAAGAGGGTTAGCGAGACTGACTTGTGTTCCTGGGTTGAGTACCTGCCCGCTGAAAATGAGTAGGGACGTATCGTCCTGTAGCGTTATTTCTACTCTAAAGTTTATCAGTTGCGTGATTTCGTGGTAGAATTTTGGGTCGGAAGACATACCCTCGTCTGATGTGTTCTACGAACGCAGAAATCCTATAACTACCTCCCCCTCGCTGGTATTCCTCCAACGTCCACCGGTCCTCGTCCAGCACCTGGTCAGGCTGTGTCCCAGTCCAAATTGCGTGGCCTGGAACGATGACAAGGTGAGATAAGTTTTCCAGAGTTGAATTACGAGCAATGATTGAGAGGATGCTCTGAGGGGGCGTGTAAGCTACCAGTGAAGGTGAAGAAGAGGAGAATATGAAAGCGAGGTTGTATAAGAATGAAACACAGAAGCATCCTCCGAGAATAATGATGCTTAGGTTTGTGAACCTTGATCGTGCGCGTAGGAGGCTGAGAGCACGTTTGAGGTCGGACGAGGAGAATGTGCGAAGGTGCTGGGAGGTTCCTCGTCGGTTGGATGAGACTGGTGAGGGAAGCATGGAGCTGCGATCATACGAAACACGTCCGCTGGTAATCCAGTTAGTTGTTCGTTGGCCTTCGTCAATGTATGTGGTGAGTTCAATGAAGCCGGCGCGGTACACGTTCCCGTCCTCTTAGACTGTCAGTCACGTGATTCAAAGATTAACAGAATCCACGCCCTCCACCAGTTGTTCACCGCGCTGACTTGCACTAAGTCACTGACCAGGCTAGTTTCACAAACTGCACCACAGCTGAGCCGCTGCTTACTCTTACCGCTCACGATTTTTCAGGCCGCGGCATGTTAGTTCCTCGACACATCATTGCTCAAAAATATGGCCACAGGGCGACGGTCAAGCAAATTGCACGTTACTTGACTGGTGAGCTGGCAGCGGCTGCCAAAATTGTCAATTGAGAATTCGGTCCAACGGTTTACGCGTTTTGAAATAGGACCGGGAAACGTAATTAAGCCTCGCTCGCAGCTGGCATTTGCATTTGACATTGTATGGTTTGGACATGATGTTATGATATTGTTCAAGAACTTACTGCATCTTGTACTCTTCCCAGGATGGTGTTCTCATTCGTGGAAAGAACCCTCTGCCTGCTGCTAGAGAGGCGTTGTCCATCCTTGATGGCAACAATAAATTCGGTCTGTACGTGTTTTTCCTGCTGTTTATCATCCAGCTACTGACTCGCTGAAAGCAAGATACCCTTTATTCTGGTAAATGATTGCATGTCCTTCCGTGATGTAAGCATTCAATTGTTTCAGCTTACCAACGGCGGCGGCGTAAGCGAAGAGGAACGATGTCGCAAATTGAGCTCGCAGCTTGACGCACAGGTGTTGCTTCCAAGTTGCCCTGATTCCTGAGTTTTACTGACGAGTTTGGACAGATTCATCCCGACCAATTTATACAGGCTCACACTGTTCTGAAATCTGTTGTACACAACTACGCTGAC
The DNA here is from genome assembly GCF_016758775.1 of Suillus clintonianus. Lineage (NCBI taxonomy): Eukaryota > Fungi > Basidiomycota > Agaricomycetes > Boletales > Suillaceae > Suillus > Suillus clintonianus. The sequence continues at coordinate 93,583 of NW_024539368.1, forward strand.
GTACCGGTCTTGGTCCTTGGAGGCAAGGGCGATACCCTTCGAAGGGTCGCGGAAGGGTACATAATTCTTGTAGCTTGCATTTGAATCCTGCTGATAGAATCTCAATTCAACGTAGATACGGCTTCCAGAAAGTCTATACTACCCTCGATATTCTCGCTTGGAACCCATCGTAAGTTATTAGCTCCTCTCATAGTTTTGACTCGATTTTGTTATTTTCTCAGGATATGGCCTTTCCACGATCTCACACAAGAAGAAAGAGCATCTGCCAGGGTTAGATTTTTCACTCGCTCAAGCGAACGGCTTACACAAACATGATCACTTAGCCTACCGACTTCTCAAGGACCCAATTTGGCGCCATCTTCGTCTTCCATGATCCTAGAAATTGGGCTCTCGACATCCAAATCATGTGCGATGTGATCCAGGGTATTATTGGGGGTTCTCATGAATCCAATCATACACGAAAGCCTGTCGACCTAGTATTTTGCAATCCCGATTTAATATGGCAGTCAGATTTTGAGGCTCCCCGTATGGGCCAAGGAGCATTCAGAGTTGCCTTCCAGGCTGTTTTTGAGGCGAGTCTGTCATTCACCGCCAAATCCCATCGAGAACAATCTGATACGCCTGTTTCGCAGTCATTGACAGGGTCCACTTATCCTTATGTCCAATTTGGCAAACCAACTGAGGCAACGTACAAGTTCGCCGAGATGATGCTGAAGCATCGCTTACAGGGTGCACCCAAACCTTCACTGTGCGTACAATCTGGTGCTTATTCCCTCACGATTAGCTAACGACCGCATAATCCCTCCACAGGTATATGGTTGGAGGTACATATTTCAGTGTGCCTGCTCTCGATCGTACCCTCACTTTTATTGTCCCCGTAGACAACCCAGAATCTGATATAGCAGGTGCCAATGCTGCAGGTTGGAAATCAATTTTAGTTCACACAGGTGTATATGATCCCCGTCGTGGACCTCCAAATCATCAACCAACTCACCAAGCAGAGGATGTTGCGGAGGCAGTTCGCTGGGCGTTAGAACAAGAACTCTGCTCGTAGATGATCGATCTGGGTATTCGCATGATTTGCACAACGCGGTAGATGTGATATTCCTTGCACATCAGCGTCGACACCAAGACGGTGTTACGTGCAGCGTTCTGTAGGGCCAGTGAGTAGTGGCAATGATCCCATACATGACTTAGACTAGAGACGTTCTAGGATGGTCTAGAAAACCCCTGCAATTATGTCTGATCTGCTATGCTGTAAGCATGCTGCTTACGCTCATACGATTAACGCGTCATACGTGTGATCCGTGTTGATTGCGTCATACGCGTGATCCGTGTTGATTGGACACCGCGTTGTGATTATATGTGTTTGGCTATTAACATTGATCCGGTATATATATCTTACTTATAGGGTCAAAACAGAAATAGGTTTCAAACTTGTAAAAAAATATCTTTTGGTGGGCTGGTACATATCATGGAGGGTACCTCTGGGATGGATATGAGCCAACAATTAAGAAAAACGGCGGTTCGGTTGTGGAGATATGTCCAAAATACTGATATTTATAGGGTCAAAACAGAAATAGGTTTCAAACTTGTAAAAAAATATCTTTTGGTGGGCTGGTACATATCATGGAGGGTACTTCTGGGATGGATACGAGCCAACAATTAAGAAAATCGGCGGTTCGGTTGTGGAGATATGTCCAAAATACTGATATTTGAGCCTACCTCCCATATCACATGAATGCCGACCTCCGGAAGGTCTGGGACCATTCCCAATCGATTCAGAGGCCTCGAATACCCTAGGAGAGATGTTTTCAGTATCGGTATTGATGCGGAATACCGGGATAGTGACATATAGGAGGTCAGGAGGAGGGGGAGGACCCTGTATATCTCAAGAACACGATTTTTCCAGGCAATTCTGGCATGACCATCGTGTTCAGAGGGCTCAATAACCCCCAGGAAAAATGCTTCTGAAGGACAGGCTAGTCATATGAAGTCTAGAAAAATCGATCTTTGGGTGGGGGAGCATGGCCTTGGTGGCCAACTTTGGAACATGATTTTTAGAGCAAAATCCGGCTCGACCAGCGTCTTCAGATGGTCAAATAACCTCAAGAACGAGTCCTAGCTAAAGCCAAGCAAGCCATATGAAGGCTGAAAAAATCGATCTTTGGGTGGGGGGAGGATGACAGGGGCAGCCAACTTTGGAACATGATTTTTAGAGGGAAATCTGGCTCGACCAACGTGTTTGTATGGTCAAATAACCTCAAGAACGAGTCCTAGCTAAAGCCAAGCAAGCCATATGGAGGCTGAAAAAATCAATCTTTGGGTGGGGGAGCATGGCCTTGGTGGTCAACTTCGGAATTTGATTTTCTCATGCAAATCTGGCTCGACCATCCTTTTCAGAGTGTTCAATAACCTCGGAAACAAGTCCTACATCAACCCTTGCGAGTCATATGAAGGCTGTAAAAATCAATATGTGGGGGAGGCCTGCATGCCCTAGGGGGTCAACTCCAGCATTTGATTTCTTCGTGCAATTCTGGCTCGACCATCCTTTTCGGAGTGTTCAGTAACCTCGGAATCAAGTCCTACATGATGCCAGGCAAGTCACATGAAGGCTGTAAAAATCGATGTGTCGGGGGGCCAGCATGGCCTAGGGGGTCAACTTCAGCATTTGATTTCTTTGTGCAATTCTGGCTCGACAATCCTTTTCGTAGTGTTCAATAACCTCGAAATCAAGTCCTACATGATGCCAGGCAAGTCACATGAAGGCTGTAAAAATCGATGTGTGGGGGGGCCAGCATGGCCTAGGGGGTCAACTTTGGAATTTGATTTTATTGTGCAATTATGGCTTCACAAATGTATTCAGATGGTCCAATAACCTCTAGAAAGAGTCCTAGATACAGCCAAGCAAGCCGTATGAAGGCTGAAAAAATCAATCTTTGGGTGGGGGGGAGGGGCATGACAGGGGTTGTAGTCAAATTTGGAATATGATTTTAAGAGGGAAATCTGGCATGACCAACATGTTGTATGGTCCAATAACCTCTAAAATGAGTCATGCCTGAAGTCAAGCAGGTCATATCAAGGCTGTTAAAATCGATGTGTGGGGGGCCAGCATGACCTGGGTGGTCAACTTTGAGAATTGATTTCTTCGTGCAAATCTGGCATGACCATGGTCTTTGTATTGCTCAATAACCTCGAAATCAAGTCCTACCTTATCCTACCCAAGTCATATGAAGGCTGTAAAAATCGATCTTAGGAGAGTGTGGTGCTGCTGCTGCTTACATAAGCAAGAATGCGGTCCTCTCAGAGGGGGCCTGCTCACCACTCAATGCCACTGTGATGCACCAGCAAATAAATCTTGCTGATTTGTTTCCGAGGTTCAGAGTGTTAGATCCTGCCTGTATCTGCCTTATGAAACGCCAAAATTGTGAATTGCAGAGGTGTTATGCAGAAATGCACAGCAGGGACCAAGCTGTTCACCTCTGATAGAGGTGGCCATCTTGTACATGTATATTTTCGCTTTTTTACGATCTTCTTGGCTTTGGTGGATTTCACACAAACAAGACTTGTCCAAGTCCTGAGATTTGACTGACTTTTGCTTCTTGTCTGGTATTGACTTGCATGACAGGGGCAGCCAACTTTTGAACTTTATTTTAGAGGGAAATCTGGCAGAGTCCTTAGATTTGACCGATGTTCGCTTCTTGGCTGGCTTTGGCTTCATAAATGTCTCTCTTCATAACTCCATGAAAGCGAAAATATAAGTAGAAGTTGGCCACCTCTATCAGAGATGAATCCCCCATGAAGGGGAGGAGTCCTCAGATTTGACTGACTTTCACTTCTTGGCTGGCAAAACCTGGACCTTGCCACTCAAATAGCCCTCAGAGCGAAAATCCTGGTCACCTCTATCAGAGATGAATCCCGCATGAAGGAGGAAAACCAGAGCCTTGCCACTCAAATTGTCCCCAGAGCCAACAAGAAAGTTAAAAGTTAAAAGAAGCGAAAATAAAAAGTGTTGGCCACCTCTATCAAAGGTGAATCCTGCATGAAGGGAAGGAGCACTTAGATTTGACCAACTTTCACTTCTTGGCTGGCAAGGCCATGTGGGCCAACATGTGGCTGACTGTCATATGAATAAGTTGCCCTTGGGCAATGGATGATACAGTGGAATTTGACTGCATCTCTGATGGAACCGCAGGAAGAAAGTTAATGTTCAAGGATATCCAATTCACTGGTTAGTTTGTAAAGCGGTGTCCGGAGCTTCTTCTAACACTCTAGCTACAATCAGTGCCCATGAAGGGGAAAAACCCTTAGATTTGACCGACTTTCACTTCTTGGCTTGCAAAACCTGGACATGGCCACCCAAATAGCCCTCAGAGCGAAAATCATGGTCACCTCTATCAGAGATGAATCCCACATGAAGGGGGGAAACCAGGACCTTGCTACCCAAATTGCCCCCAGAGCCAACAAGAAAGTGAAAAGGTAAAAAAAGCGAAATTCCTGGCCATCTCTATCAGAGCTGTTTCCCACATGAAAGGAGGGACCAAGATCTTGCTACCCAAATACCCCTCAGAGCGAAAATCATGGTCACCTCTATCAGGGATGAATCCCACATGAAGGGGGTAAACCAGGACCTTGCTACCCAAATTGCCCCCAGAGCCAACAAGAAAGTGAAAAGGTAACAAAAGCGAAATTCCTGGCCACCTCTATCAGAGCTGTTTCCCCCATGAAAGGAGGGACCAAGATCTTGCTACCCAAATACCCCTCAGAGCGAAAATCTTGGCCACCTCTATCAGAGCCCATGAATGGGAAAAGCCCTCAGATTTGACTGACTTTCGCTTCTTGGCTGGCAAAACCTGGACCTTGCCACCCAAATAGCCCTCAGAGCGAACTTGGGGCGAGGAAATAGGAATGTGAACTCTGGGGGGTCACAAGGATATATACCTCGAGAGGCGTGCTAGTAGTATCATCCTTGAGGGATGCTACTGAGGCAAATCTCTTCAATTATGAGGAGGATCAGGGACTAGCTAGACACCGAATATATGCGAAGACGTGCAAAAATTGTGATGGGGTCATGAAGAAGGAGGTTCAAGAAGTCAAAGCCAGAAAAGGAGGATCACAACATTCTTCCGAGTCGTTTGGGTGAAGGGATGGTAGATGAACGCTTGAAAAAGGGTCGTACTCACCAGGTTAGGTGTGTATCAATTCGTCCCATGCCTCACTTTCTATCATTAAGATTTTGCTAAGCCTTGGGGAAGAATCACCGGACCAAGAAGAACAGACGATGTACAGTCATTACTGGGATTTGGACTATCCTGCAACTATCTTCATTTTCAAATATACTTCGTTGGGTAGGTCATGGTATTTTCTATGTGTCCCCACTCATGCCAACTCCCGACCCCGCCTGATACAACCCTCAACCCAAGCGACTTTTTCTTGACCTTGCTTGCATCATTGCAACAACATCAATGACATTGTAATTACATTATGGCAAGGGACACTTACAAAGGCAAAGCCAGCCAAGAAGCCAAAGTCAGTCAAATCTAAGACTCGGACAACCTTTCTGTGTGCAATGGCAAGATAAGTGTACCTACTTTTATCATGGGCCAACACATAGCCGACTGTCATGTGGATGAGTTGTTCTTGAGAAATTGATGGATAGACTGCATGAACCTGACAATAAATCAGACACTGATATGCCATAATGCTCTGATGATCTGTACCCTATGCCAACCAACAGCCACATTGCTCCACAGAACACCAATATCATCACCATTACTGACCATCAGCCCGCAGCTACATGCAGCCCTCAGCCCATGGAAACCCTTTGCCAAATTCAATCTCCATCCAATCATGCCCTGGGCCCAATACAACCTCAAACCAGGCGGCTAAGCATCAGTTACTAACCCAATGCGAAAACCTCAGCCCAATCCAACCCTCAGCCCTGCAAAGCCCTCTACCCAATCCGACCCTCTGCCCAGTGTAACCCTCTGCCCAATCCAACCCTCAACCCAGGCAACTATTTATTGACCTTGTTTGCATCATTCCAACAACATCGGTCAAATCCTGATGGGATTATGAATAGGTTCACTTACAAGGGCAAAGTGATCCAAGAAGCGAAAGTCAGTCAGGTCTAAGACTCAGATGACCTTTGTTCACACACAAAGGTTGTCCCAGTCTTAGATTTGACTGACTTTTGCTTCTTGGCTGGCTTTGCCTTCGTAAATGTGCCTCGTTGTAATGTCATTATGATTTGACCGAGAAACTCCAACACAGTCTACATTAGCAATCAACCAATGAATGATGATGTAAATGTATCCAATATGTTATTGGTGACATTCACATCTTCGTTGAGTTGGCAGCGGTTGTTGATGTAGACTACAAGAGAAGCGACTCCAGGAATGATTGCCTGTCCATAAGTTAAATGCTGTCCCTAGGTAGCTACGCTTGACAGAACTGTGTTCTATCATCATGAAACATATGTTTGATCTGCTACTAGCAAGTCAAAAGACCTATTGGTAGAGGAATGTAATGATAAGAATTGTGGGGTACATCTGATGTGGTCAACCAACCTCAGCTCGCATTGAGTTTCAGATCAAGGTGGCTGACCAGGTATTTACAGTTGTGGAGGTATGGACTAGAGAAGATCTCATAATGACATCATGGAGTTTGTTCACAATATACAGTGGTTGAACTCGTAAAAGAGTATGTGGATGCTGCATTTGCATAAAAAAACCTCGCGCGTGCGACTATGTCTTGCACTGTGGCAATATCACATCTTTTGTACCTCATAGTCCTTTGTAATGTGTCTCACAAATGTGAATAAATGCCTGATGTCAGATGATAAATTAAATCCTAGTCTTCCCGTTGCCCGCATTACATTATACATCAAGCCAAAGAATGAAGGCATTAGCTGCCATTGAGGTTCATCTGGTATATGAGCACTTGCATGGCAGTTTTGCGTTCCCAAGTTCATGCAATGGTGGCGCCAAGGTGCTATTCACAAAATTGATTAATACAGTACATCTACATCCATCGCTCATTCCACAATATCTTCTAGTTGGGTCATGGGAAATGGTCTCCGTGGACGTGTGGGAGGGGGGACTCTCTTGTTTTTCCTGGCCATGGTCATTTTCTTCTGAAGTTCCCGCCGCTTCTGTCTCTCTGTCTTTCTCCGCAGATTGCCATCAGTGTCGAAGGGTTGTGAGTCCATGAGGTCGGCTGCAAATATGCGTTTACCCTTGATCAGCTTCATCGTTCGACGTGCTTTTGGGGCCCTCTTCTGACTCTCTCCTCCCCTTCCAATACAATCGATCTTGTAGAATATTGGATTGGTCGTGAACACAATTGATTCGTTCTTTTGCGTCCACACTCTTGCTCCGCTAGCAGGAAGGCAGTGAAGTTCCGAAAATACCTCACGTAATCCCTGTTTCAGCAACTGTTGCTGATCCTCATCCATCGCCTTCATCGTCCTGTGAAATTCTGCAATGTATCCATCGCCCTCCCAAAGCCCAGACCACTGAGTATTGTCCTTATGGGCGGCATCAGGGTCGGGAAAGAACAGAGTGCACCTGTCAAGGAAGGGCCTCGACTTCGGACCCATGCGACCAGGAGTGACGCCCGTACTATCATTCAGCCCGGCATTGCATGCTTCAAATGCGACTGCAGCGAGAGTGTCATCGATGCTGGTGATTGTCCAGCACTTCATGGCCTCTTGAAGCGAGTTTGGGTGAGGTCTGATGCCCTTGAAGATTTCGGGTGTGAGCATCAGCCACATGTGCCTAGTGAACATGACCACCGAACGTCCGACGGAGAGTTGAGTGTTGGACAATCTGGGTGACCACACCCAGGGTCTCATGATCATTGCAGGCGAGTTTGACATGGCTGCCTTGAGTCGAGTCCATGTTGGTGTGCGACCAAGAGGATAGTCCTCCAGTTCAGACTCGGTGCTTTGCCATACATTAGTTCTGCTCACTGCCCGGTCCCTTTGAGCCTTTGCATTGACTCCCATGAGGGCCAGTACATGCACGTCATCGATTTGCTGCACCTCAGTCAGGCAGGTGTCGCTATTGATGTCGAAGTCGTGTAAGAAAAACATTCCTGCAGTTTCGAGGATGTTTCTGTACTCGAGTAGGGCAAGAGATTCACGGATGTGAGAGTCGTAGATGATAGGAGTTGATGTTGTAGAGCGAAGCATGTGGTTGAGCACTCCAGTGAGAACGCCAAGATTCGGTGGATTCTTTCTGACAATGGATATCTGGGTCCTCTGAATCTCCCGCACCCGTCTCCTCAGAAGCTCGAACCAGATCTTGGATGGAATCCACAGGACTGGATCTGATTTCAGGTATTCTCTGGCCTGCATGACGAGAATCGCCCAAGTCATTCTATAGTCGACGATGATTGGAGCGTGTGTCACTGACCTTTTCTTCCACATTTTCCAGGATGATTCTGGCTGCATGTCCGCTCACCCTATACTCATCCCTGACACCATATGTTTTCTCCTTGCAACCCTCGACGACCTTGGCGATTTCGGTGCATTCAGCCATATATGATGGGGACAGCTTATAGGCGTCGCTGTCGGATGCGAAATTCGCTTGGTTGCTGTTTGTTCGAATCGACTCATAGTACAGGTTGTAGGTGCTCCTGAATGCGATGTGCGTCTGCTGAGATCTCTCCTGTTGCATCTCGGCCTGCAGCGCCCCATATCTAGACAGCGTGTTGTGATGATGTATCTCCCCTCTTTTGTAGCCTCCCGCTCCAAATGATGCTTCCAGTGCATCTAAGCGCCACACCCCTACGAGTGGGACATTTGGAGAGTGGGGCGTGAATGAGACACCCACATCTACCAGCAGTTCGCCATGCCTCCTGTTCATCATATATTGCCAGTCAAGGTCAGGCAGGTTGCGACGCAGGGCCTCTTCTGGTCCTGAGAAACGCCCCCTCTGGCCATCCTTCGTGAGCAGCTTGATTCCCTTTCCTTCCAGAATAAAGAAAGACGACCCATACATGCTGAGCTCAGGGTCCTCCATCACGTATGCGAGCTTCCATGCGTTTCTGCACGTCACAAAAGTCATCGTCTGAGAGGGGGATGGTTTTAGGAGGTCCCCATCCGCCCCTTCTCCGTCCGCACCTCTGGCCTTTGTAACGTGCTTCCTCCAATGTGTGTTTCAGGTAGGGCTCCCAGCTGACGTCGGTGCACTGTCCAATCGATGGAAGCAGTACCCTATCCCAGAATATGTCCAAGACCTCCTTTGGCATCAGAGTGATTCTCCGACCGTTCGTTGGGTGCTGATGAATCATCCTTGGGAACGCGATGTATAGATTGAGTGTCGATGATGCTGATGATATGCGGCCCATACAGACATGAGGGATGGCAGACATGGGAAATCGTTTGGAGAGCCATTCAGTCCTCCCACCGGGTGAATTTGCATCCTCTTCCGACTGCGGTATGGTGATCTCTACATAGGTGTGATTGTGCTTGTATATGCCTGGTTTCGTTGGAAAGGCGGAACGATGTAGACACCAACAGACCCTTTGCATCGGAACACCTTTGTTGTCCATATGATGCTGGTCTATGTCCACTGAGATCTCTATCTCGTCTTCTGAGAGTGAACAGCATCTCGTTCCGAGATCAACATATAAGGCAGGACCATCGCCATACCGATGACTGGTGCAGCCCCGCACAAAGGCATTGTGTCCGAACCTGCATTCATCCTGCAGTGGGGGATCATATTGGGCGGATTCGACGAGCTCAGATGCGGAGAGTATTTCTACATCAGTGATGTATGTGCACTGTTCGTCGTGATCAGTTCCCCGTCGCTTCAGGCTATATGCACCTGTCACACGATCAGGAACTTGGTCCGAAGGATCATGGGAGTCTGTTGTGCCGATAGGCATGATGTGGGTCCATGGTTGCTGTGGGGTCGCATTGATAGAAAATGTGGAATGAACTTGGTGTGATTCGATAGCCGCAATCGACCCAGTCTAACCAAGCGGTGGAGATCGGCATCCCCCCCAGCAGGGAATGTCATCGTCGTATGGATATCCCTAGGAGTCAGCATCCTCTCAATGGTAGGTCCGCCCTCATATTCATCGAATCCATGGTCGTCTGGCAGCCATCTCCTACCTCCGTATGCAGCCAATGGAATTGGTGCGGTTGGGACGTGGAAATCGTCTGTTGCTTCCAAGATACCAGTTTTTCAATCGCCTCCGAGATGTTGTGGCAGGCTAGCCAGTGCGTTGAGAGTCCTCGGTATCATGGACGACCGATGGGTAATTCTGGCTCTGAGTTGAAGGTGTGTTCCAATGGCACGAGGGACTATTGAATTGCGATTCCGAGATCCAGCGAGGGTGTTTGTTTGCTTTGAACAGCTTGTCAAGGTGCGCCTTGCCAATTGCATGTACCATATTCGTGGCGTCATCATCCTCACTTGATCCTGCATCTGGACCATCTTGCTCAGCATTGGGTGCTATCTCCATTCTTCACCACTGTACGAGGCAATGCTCTCCATCTTGATGGACGATGGGGCGTTGACACATGGAGCAGGTGGCGCTCACAACAGTCAGCCTCCGCAGGACCTTCAGGCAATCAGCCTGGTATCGCCCATTCTGGATCGAATTGATGATGTCCTCGTCGGGTGGTAGCTCGTCGTTTTTCCAATCATCTCGTGGGCTGTCTAGGAGCATCAGGGAGTTGCTGCAACAGAGCTTGACATGCGCAGCAATAGCGCGCAGCATGTGAACCCGCAGTTTGTGACCGCATTGGATCTCAAAGTCGGGTAAGTTGCCCTGCTCATCCAAACCCAGCTTCAGACATTGCGCCAGCACGGAGCAAGCGATGGGACCACAGTCGACCCCATTTTGCTCCCAGTCCATTGGGTTGATGGACACGTCTGAGACATCTCCTGTGCTCCATCCATGAAGGGCTCCGATTTTCCTCCAATATTCCGGACCTCTCCAATCGTTCCAGTCATGTGGATCCTCTCCGTCTACATCCATTGAATCCGCAGAAATATGGCGACCCAAGACGTGCGCCATGCGTCGCTCATAGTCGAATATGACCACGAAGAAATGGTTGGAATGATGCACTATGAATCCGACAGGGGCCATGGCACATTGCCGTCATGGGGCACAAAATGGTTCCGCCGGAAGTGCTCCAGTTCTTCATCCTCGATTTTTTGCCCTCACTGCATTCCAGTCCACATATCTCATGTGTGTTCTGCCCAGCATCTCATACCACACATGGACAAGTAAAAATTGCGACTGCTGCTTCGAGCCACTCGTTTAATCCAAGGGTCGTCCAGCTATGCAGCACAGACAGCCAGACACCCGGCTGCGCCATTGCACGAGCTGTTAGTTGGTAGCATGAGTGACTCCAGGTCTATCATTTTATACTCTGAACTCCACTCACAGGCGATTTCCTGCTCAGTAAGTGCAGCCAATGTAGGTGCAGGCGCTTCAGGCGAGTGTGTCCTGAACTCGTGTTGCGGGGGGGCGTGGGTCTATAGTCATGATCAAGCGTTCCTCCGATCGACTGTGATCTCCCTGATATACAAATAAATGGTTCAGCCTGCTCACACAACCATGGTACCTTGACGGTCAATGCTTACATCTCACTTTCTTATTGTGTGCATCATCCTCATTTTGTAGTTGGATGATGTTTGAAGAAACTTCGTGGATTACATGTGTCCTGGGCGCTGGAAATAGAATATATTATAACATCTTCGACAGAGACTTTGAGATCGACCAACCATTGACTTCTGTATGTCTAACACCTTTTTTAGGACGTCCGCGAGCACGTCGAGTTGATGGCTGTTCCCTGACTTCCCTGCTCCCATCTCCGCCCCATTGAAATTGAGACTCGGGAATTCGGCTTCTGCTGGTTGGTTGTCCACATTGCATGTATCGACAGGGACTACAGTGCTGATACCACCGTGACCCCCATCAATAGTTTCCTGCTGGCATGGATTACTTGTCGCCCGGATGATATGTCTGACACTTCTATCATGATTGAAAGTTAATGTCTTGTGCGTGCTGCCTGTGGTCAAGTATCATTTCAATGAAAA